>NC_079165.1:17650897-17778397 GCF_947568905.1 Ostrea edulis | reverse complement strand
GACACATCGTCTCATGGTGATCTACCTGTGTGCCAAATATGGTATGCCTAAATCAAAGAACAAAGACGTTATGGCCCGGACACAAATCTGCACAGACGGACGGACGGACAGACAGACAGAGTGATTCCTATATACCCCCCAGAACTTCGTTCGGTGGGTATAATGATATAACTAAATCGTGATAATGAGATAATCAACTTGTGATAACGATTGATTGCATCTTGTTTAATGTCTCACTTGAGAATTTTTGACTCATATGATGTCACCAAGACCGGTGAAAGGCTTCAAATTTAGACCTATACTCGGCACTTACGGCCATTGAGCAGTGAGGGTTCTATAGCGTGCCACACTTACTGTGACACGGGACATCTGTTTTTAAGGTAATCTCCAAGGACCCGTGACATTCACACTTGATGTCGAGCATTTGACGATGGAACTGTCACTACCTGCTTTAACGACTTAGGCCTGTCGCAGCCAGGATTCGAACCCATACCTTCCGCATGCGGGGGCGAACGCTCTAACCTCTAGACCACCTGTGATAATGAGATAATTAATTAGTTATAATGAGATAATTAGTTATATCAAGATAATTAGCTCATTATAACAAGATTTTGACTAGTTATAACGAGATAACGAACCCATTATAACGAGTTAACTAGCTATAACGAGAAAACTAAATAGTTATAACAAGATAATCAACTTGCTTTAACGAAATAACTAACTCGTTACAACGAGATAATTATCTATAATTATAATATATTAACTTGATATAACTCATTAGAACTAACTCGTTTTAACAAAATGACTAACTCGTTATAACGAGATAACTAACTTGTTGTATATGGAGCGCAAAATTAATATAAACTCAAATAATTGAAGCTACCTTCAATTATTTGAAGATATCATCAATTCATTTGATGCGCGCAACAATTGAATTAAAGATCTCTTCAAATAATTAATGATATCTTCAATTCTGAATTATTGCGCGCATTAATTCAATTGATGATAGCATTAGTTCTTCAGCTGAATTGATGCGCGCTTTAATTGAATTAATGATCTCTTCAAATGAATTAATGATATCAACAATTGAATTGATGCGCGCTACAATTCAATTGAAGAAAGCAATAATTGAATTGATGCACGCATTTAATTCATTTGAAGAGAGCAATAATTCTTTTAGAGCGAGCAACTATAAAATTAAAGATATCTTCAATTCAACATATCCACAAATGAATTACATGTTATGATATCTGTAATTGAATTGTTGTTCTCTTTAAAAGAATTGATGCGCGCATTAATTCCTTATACAAAATCATTGTAAATGATTTAATTAAAAGATATCTTTAATTGAATTAAAGAGATCATCAAATTATTTACACTGAGCTCTAAATTAATTATTGCGAGAAATAATTCTACTAAATTGATGTTCTCATCAATTGAATTGAAGAGAGCATTAATTCAATTAATGAGCGCATCAAATCTATTATTGCTCTCATTAATTCAATTAATGCGCGTATCCATTGAATTGAAGAGAGCAATAATAGATTTGTTGCACGCATTAATTCAATTATTGCTCTCTTCAATTCAATAGATGCAAGCAATAATTGAATTGAAGCGCGCATTAATTCATTTGATGAGAGCAATAATTGATTTAATGCGCGCATTAAAAAGAAAGCAATAATTGAATTGCTGACATCTTCAAATAATTGAAGATATCTTCAATTATTTGAGTTTATGTTAATTTTGCGCTCCATAGTTATAAAGATGAAAAATTGTTGTAACAAGATATCAACTTGATATGGGTTATATTTTTTTACTTTTTCAAAAATGAGCCTATTCAGCTTTCGTACACGGAGTTTGTTGATCTTGTATCATGACGCCATTGCTATATATATTGTAACGTGTTTTGTACTGGGTTCTCAGGGATAATATAATAATTTTCCTCTAACTCTTCCTGAGTTAATAATGATTGGTATAATGATTTTTCTCTAATTGGGTAATACTTCAATCACTTATATAATCAATGGAAATAATGTACGAGGTGGGCTTTCTTATTTCACCGTGTGTCTGTACCTGGTTCCTGTTGAGAGTGAAACACTTGTGTCTCAATCTTCTTCAGATTTACTACACAAAGCACTCCACCTCAATTTCCTGGGTTTCTTGCCACTGGTTTCTGCTTTACCCTACCTCTGATTTCTTCTTTCTATTTTCTTCTTTCTTTCCGAGCTTCTCCACTGCTGTTCACTTCCAACTCCTTTTAGATTCTGCAGTGCAGCAATTTATATACCCTTGGAGTATCCATTATTCCCACATGAATCAAGTTCATTAGAACGTTTCTCTTTATAGGATATTATCATTACATTAGATCCAGTGGAGTGGATACTTCACGTCCCAACATAAGCATGTTTGGGGTACTACATGTGGTTTCGTGAACTGCAGAGCGATATGCCATGAGAACATATGCCAAATGTTTATCCCATTCTTGCTGATGGTCAGACACATAAGCAGTCAGCATTGTAGCTAATGTTTTATTAAATCTTTCCACCATTCCATCAGACTTTGGGTGAAAAGCTGTAGTTCGGGTTTTTCTGATACCGAGTAGGTTACATAGTTCCTTAAACAACTTACTCTCATACTGTCTGCCCTGATCACAATGAATAATTTCTGGCACACCCCATTTTGTTATGAATTGCTCTACAATGACTTCCGCTACGGTCAGTGCTTCAATGTTTCTTAATGGGTATGCGTCCGTCCACTTGGTGAAGTAATCTGATGTTACTAAAATATATTTATTACCATCATCTGTTTCAGGCAAGGGTCCCATAATATCTGTAGCTACCCGCTCTCAGGGATACCCAGTCTGATCTAACTGCATGAAATTCTGCCCTGCAGACCGAGTTTTCCTCTTCCGACATTGTGGACACCCTGTTACATCGTTTCTTACATCACTTTGCAAGCCTGTCCAGTAGAATTTTTCTCGAACTCTTGCCAATGTTTTGGTCACACCCAGGTGACCCGAAGTACGTGCATCGTGACATTGTTTAAGAATTTCTTTTCTTTCTGACAATGGTACTAAAATCTGTCTAAACGCCTTTCTATTACTTATCCATTTTCTACACTTTCACCCTTCTCTTGGTATCTCCTGATCACTCTAATTATTTTCTGATGACCTGTTTTCTTCTGTTCATCAAGCTTTACGTTGGTCTGCGTTCCAGCATCAATTCTCTCTTTTCTGGCATTTTTGCAACAGGAGCAGTGATGATATTCCAAGGGCGCCTCCTGGGAATCGGGTTCACTGATCTCCATTTCATTCTCAATTTCTATTTCTTTATCTTTGCGTTTAACGCCTGGTAAACCTGGTGTTGTTCTTTTACGCTGGGTTCTACCAACCTCCAGATCAGCATCATCAAAGATCAGTTCTCCTGGGTCTTTGTCCCATTCATCTTCCTCTTGTTGGGAAGGCTTTGGTGTAGATTCTACTTGCTCTGGAATAGCTGCATCGATCTTTTCTACACTCGGGTGAACCCTTTTGATGTACCTGGTAAGAATCACCTTTTCCCCAAAAGCTTGGTCACATAAGTCACATTCAAACTTTCGTTTGTTCATGTCAGCCAAACCACATGCCAACAAATGGTTACTCCACTCATCTTTTGACGGAAGGCGAACCAAGCAAATCGAACATAAAAATCCTGGTTTTCTAGGTATCAATTTTGTAAGCGGCATCTTTTAATGTCTATTCTATCCTTTTGTAGGTCAGAATCTTCCCTCTGAAGTTCTTTTATTGTCATATTACTCTCATCTTCGGTTGCGTCTGCTGCATGTATAATGTTTACTTTGGGATCTTTCTTATCAATGTCACTCTTTTCAGTGATTCCGCACTGACGGCATGGATATCTACTCAGACTGTCTGCATTGCAGTGTTTTGCACCTGGTCTATGTCTTATATCTAGATCATATGTACCAAGAAACTCAATCCATCTCGCAACCTGGCCCTGTGGGTCTTTAAAATTCATCAGCCACTTTAACGCGCTATGATCAGTTCTAACAATAGTTTTGTGCCCGTATAGATAGTGACGAAAATGTTGGCATGCATATACTACCGCTAAAAGCTCTTTCCTTGTCACACAATATTTACGTTCACTCTTTGAAAGAGTTCTGCTAGCATAGGAAATTACTCTCGTCTGACCTTCAATTTACTGCGACAAGACTGCACCAATTCCTACTTGACTAGCGTCGGTATCGAGAACAAAGGGTAACGAGAAGTCAGGATGAGCTAGAATAGGGGCGCTAACTAAGCGACCTTGTAGTTTTTCAAAAGCTTCCTGACACTCTATGGTCCATTTAAACACTCTACCTTTTTCTGTCAACCTAAACAATGGTTTAGCTAGAGAGGAGAAACCAGCTATAAATCTCCTATAATAACCACATAAACCCAAGAAATATCGCACTTCACTTGCATCAATTGGTACAGGCCAATTTTCAATCACTGCTATTTTCTGAGGATCAGTTTGCACTCCCATGCCAGAAACTCTATAACCAAGAAATAAAACTTCTTTTATAAACAGCGTGCACTTAGAGGGTTTCATTTTCAGCCCAGCTTGTTGGAGTCTTTGAAACACCTGTTCAAGATTCTGTAATGTGTCTTCAAACGATTTACCAAACACAATTATGTCATCTATATACACCAGACATATCTTAAAATGCAAACCAGCAAGGGCAGTCTCCATCAATCTCTCAAAAGTTGCTGGACTGTTGCAAAGTCCAAAAGGCATGACTGAGAATTGAAACAGGCCATTTCTTGTAACAAACGCGGTCTTTTGTTTATCAGTTTCGTCCATTTCAACCTGCCAAAAACCTGAATTAAGATCCAAGGTACAAAACCAGTTAGCCCCTCTCAAACGATCAAGTGAATCATCGATTCTTGGCAAGGGGTATGCATCTTTTACAGTCTTAGTATTTAGAGACCTGTAATCTACACAAAATCTTTTAGTGCCATCCTTCTTCTCTACCAATACTACCCCCGGCAGCCCATGGACTTGACGAGGGTTCAACTATACCCCGCTCAATCATATTCTCCACTTCTTTGTCGACAAATTCTGCTGCATGGTGAGGTAGACGTCTTGGCGGTTGCTTAGTCGGCTTTGCACCTTCTGTGTTTATTTTGTGTTTAATTAATGAAGTTCTTCCAAAATCGTCTTTAGACTTGGAAAACAAATGTTGAAACCTTGATAATGTCAATTTCACTTTAGCTTTTTGCTCCTCATTGAGATCTCTAGTGGCTTCATGGTACATTTCAATTAAATGTACTGGGATGCTCTCTTCTTCACCAGTTACAACAGAGTTTAACACGTTGACATCGGCACATTCAGAAACATCCATTACAGGTGATGTCACGCCTACTACCGTGTTCTTATAAGTTGTCTGAAGCTGGCCTGACATATTCATGAAACGCAATGCAACACTTTTATCAAAACTAACGAGAGTTCTGGCAACCATTGCTTTCCCACTTCTTTGAAATTTTTCACATGGTTCCACTAACAAGGGTCCCTGAATTGTAGTTCCAGGAGATGACAGTATTTCACCTGTACAAACCATTTCACTTCTAGGTGGAATTACAATAGTTTCGGTCAGACTTACGCGAAAACACCCAATGTGGCCTTGTAACTGTAGTTCATGCTCTACCCCATGTACATACATTTTGTTTTGAAATATGTCAACTAAACAATGACTTGATTTAAGGAAATCAAGACCTAAAATTCCGTCAGCTTTAATATTGGCCACCACAGCTTTACATTCAAACTTATATTCCCCTAGCTGGATTTTGAAATTTCCTTTTCCTTTTACTTCTAAGGGAGTTCCATCTGCGCCCACAATGTTTTGTGCAACTGGTTCCAAATAACAAGGATCTGTCCTTTCTATCTCATTAAATATTCTGTCAGCAAGAATTGTTAATGTTGCACCGGTGTCAACTAGCAAATTACATGGAACCATGTTTACAAACGCATTGATAAACAAACCAGATTCTGTACCCACTGTAGCGTTCTTTATAGTAGCCGTATTAGATGTTGTTTCATGGCCTTTGCCCTTGAACTGACTTTCGGAATGTTTATCTGCTTTGGATTTAACAGAATTCTTTTGTGTCTGTTCTTGGTTTGACCTTGGCTTCATATAACAATCTTTTATCTTATGCCCGCGCTTCCCACAATGATGACATTTGAAAGGAAAACTACTGAAATGCCCTGTATCAGTAGACTCGGACGACCCCTTACTTGCAGACAATTTTGATATCTTATTCTCCAAATCTTTCATGGACTGTTGAATTTCCTGACGAAGCTTAAGAACTTCTTCATTTACACCCATGCTACTCTGTCCTGTATATGTAGTTGCATCTACTTGGTCCTTTGCATCACCTCGAGCAAATCCAACATCATGCCTACGTTGACGCTCAGCTCTGCAAAACGCTTCTATTTCGACTGCTAATCTCACAGCATCATTTAAAGATTTGGGTCGAAACTGTTGAATACGGAGTCGCATGTCAAAATCAGACAATGCATCAACAAACTGGTGTTTGCAATCATTTCAGTTACCTCCCTTGGTGCTGTAGGGTATGCAAGATGAGTCAAACGACGCATACTTTCCCCTAGCTCTGGTAAAGTCTCTGTCGCTTTTTGGCGTTTTCCCCTCAACATTGCTCGGTACAGTTCGGTTTGATTTGCAGGAGCAAATCTAGCCTCTAATGCTTCGCATAAATCTTCATATGCGCACGTTGTACTCGTTTTCATGTTACCAAGGACAGTCTGTGCTTGTCCCCTTAAAGACGCTGCCAAGTATAAGCTCTTCTATCGAGGATTCCACGTGTTAATACTACAGCAGGCTTCAAAGTGAGCTTTATAGTCTATCCAAGAGGATGTGCCATCAAACGTTGCCGGTTTCATGATAGTTTTGCCCATGGTATACTCTGTGAGATTGTTTTCAGCACTGCCTTTCGAGGTCGATTTTCGATTTAAGCCTAGGTTTAGATGTGGTTCATTCCCTGCACTAAGTCCTGATGTCCACGTTACACTAGTCGTCGTTGATGTAGCCCCGGGACAATGTGTATAAGAAGGAAAACTACCCGAAATTGGCGTCTCAGAGAAAATCGGTTGTTCAATTGATCGAGGGGTTAGAAAATCGTAATGACTGGTATTCATTGTTGTTTCTTTACTTGTGTCCTCTTGGTAAAAAGAGTAATTTGATTTTGGATATTTTGAATGACCAAAATTATCAGCAGTGTTTGGTTTAACTCTTGCACCTCCAGTATTGGCATATCGAGATGTCAGCTCATCTATACTAGTATCGGATTTGTGTCTTACATCTACCCCAGAATCCGGTATCAAAGACGGTTTAGATGTATAAGGCGTAGACCTCAATTTATCCAATGTTTCTTTTAACTTCTCTCGTCTAGCATCTATTGCACTGAGATCAGCCCAAAGGTCAGCTTCTTTGTCATCCATTTCTAATTTTCTTTTGCGGAATACAAAAACAAGACCCTTATATTTCTATTATTCTACTTTTATTTGTATACCTTTCTAACTCAAAATTCCGATACACAGTCGCCCTGAACCTGGTATACAGTACCCGGTAACACTACACCTTGTTCAAAAACACCTGGTAACAATACACCCGGTATCTAGCACCCGGTAACAATACACCCGGTATCTAGCACGCGGTAACAATACACCTGGTATATGTTACTTTTTAAAAATAGTCAAATTAAAAACTAAGAAATAAACTTATATTAAAATCACTACAATTTTATCCCTGAACCGGCTGCCACCAAAATGTAACGTGTTTTGTACTGGGTTCTCAGGGATAATATAATAATTTTCCTCTAACTCTGCCTGAGTTAATAATGATTGGTATAATGATTTTTCTCTAATTGGGTAATACTTCAATCACTTATATAATCAATGGAAATAATGTATGAGGTGGGCTTTCTTATTTCACCGTGTGTCTGTACTCGGTTCCTGTTGAGAGTGAAGCACTTGTGTCTCAATCTTCTTCAGATTTACTACACAAAGCACTCCACCTCACTTCCCTGGGTTTCTGCTTTACCCTACCTCTGATTTCTTCTTTCTATTTTCTTCTTTCTTTCCGAGCTTCTCCGCTGCTGTCCACTTCCAACTCTTTTAGATTCTGCAGTGCAGCAATTTATATACCCTTGGAGTAGGTCGTTCCATTATTCCCACATGAATCAAGTTCATTAGAACGTTTCTCTTTATAGGATATTATCATTACAATATATATAGACCTGGAGGTCTTTGATGTATATGGATCACACACACTGCATGGTTATTATACCAAGCAACTAACGATCCAGTGCACTCGGGTAAACCGGTGACAGATGATTGTGAGCCGGAATTGCTCATGTATCCCGATGGGTGGGGAGATTGAGCCAGAAATATCTGATAGTTGCAGGTGACTTCAAGATGACGCCCTCTGAGACAGTAGTATGAAGAGTGGCTTATTCTAAGACATAATGCTTTTAATCCAAGTATGCTGGAAAAATAAACATGATTTGTGAAAGTGTTGGCCTTTTCTATGTCAAATAATGTTTATACAATAGGTCAACATTTTCATTACTGTACTGTAACCACGCCTGAGGGTTATAAAACTTTTTTGAGCACATTTTCATACTCAAACTATGTGCTCTAAATCGTACTCGTACTCAAAAGTGAAGGTTATAAAACTTTCCTAAAATCATTCTCACACTCAAATGGAATACATGCTCAAGATTTTTTGAGTATGTTTTGAAGCTTGCTCAGTTATACTCGAAACAAACATGGCTGATTATGAGTACAGTTACTCCAACAAGCTATCGATGAACGTCCCCTAAACGAAGCACCAAGTATCTCGCCGTGAACCTCTAGCATGCTGGAGTAGAGTACAGTAAAGGTAATTTTATAACCACCAGGTCACTTGATACATAGCAGGTCGCCAAGTATACCCGGTTTAGTTTGATTTGGCCGGATTTTATCAGAATAAAGTATTTTAAGAATGTCTTAAAATAACTACTGTCACCATGGACGCCAGCTTGAAGCTGCCTTCACCTATCAATTTTTTTTCCGGCTCAATCAGCTCACCCGACGACTTGCGTGGGCAATTCTGGCTCACAATCGTCTCCCCGATCATCGCTGGTTTACCCAGTGCGCTGGATCATTAGAATCAAATATGCTACTTGAATGAGCCAGCTTGGCTGCGCATAACAAGAGTTTGCTTCAAGATCCCTAGCCATGATAGCGTTCTCTGTGATACTTTAAATTGTTCCATTATAGAAAGTTAGGAAAGAAAGTAGTCTATGTGTAACAAAAGAGACAAATCTTCTACGGTCCCGAAATATACATGTACAGTATATATCATTTCAGAGATCAGCATATATTGCACATGTCTCTGACTTGAACTTCATGAAATAAACACGCACACACACATATATATAAAGCACTAAAAATGATCAAAGGTACGAACAATATTGAATTGTCAAAATTTTAGGACGACCTGTCCCTTCTTCAGAAGATGGAATATTTACAGAGAAATGAAAGCTAAATAAAAATGCAAACCTATAAACAATAAAACTACAAAAGTTGATAACAAACTATGTACCACGATAAATCCTGTCCATACACTGTAGGCATATGAAAATGAAATGTACTGCAAGAATTTAATTCTCAAAATATGACAAATTTGATATTTACCTGAAAATGACCCACAAAGACGAAAATGACTGCATTTTCCTCTTCACAACTTCCTCCAGGATTAAATTTTGGATTGTAAATTTTGTGCCAATTTCGGTTGAAAGGGCGAGTGGTCAGCTTTGATTAGATAAATGTTTTGAAAAGGTTATGCAAGACTGACTAATGGTGGACAAAACTTAACATGTAATAAAAAAACCTCACTGGACAACAAAACAACAATAAAAAAACAAACAAAAAAACCCCAGATTAGTTGAAGAATTTATTCAAATTAGAGTTCGATGAGCATATCTCTGAAATTTGTTGGTGTGTCTTCCAATTCAGCACAATGTCCAACTGTAGCAAGAAGTTTCTTGAAAGGTTCTGAATCCAGATTTTCTAGCCTTGTCGTTTCAAAAGTTTCACCTTTCCATGGCTGAGGCAAAAACTTCTCATATAATGCATTACTGGTGTCAAACCATACAAAATTTTTAACACCATTGTCTGAACCATCAAAATCCACAGTATTAAGCTGAAAGTATGTGAAGTTCACAGTTGTTTCACTCATATTGACCACTTGAATAGACATGGGCTTTGGGAGACGAGCTTTAATACCCTATGGGAAAAAAAGCATGTACAAGAAATAAATGATCTTTTCCTCCAAAAGTAAAATTAAAATTGTTGCATCCAAATATAAAATGCACTACACTGCGATAGTAGATGGGCGGATCAAATGATCTAATTTTAATTAGATTGGAATCTTTGTATGTTGTTTTCTTAAATTACATGAATTAAAAACACAAGACAAAAGATTTTGTGAATAATGGTTGCTGACATCGATTGATAATGACAGACACATTGCAAAAATTTTAACAGGTGAGCATATCTTTGAAATTTGTTGGTGTGTCTTGTCTTCCAATGATGTCCACCTGTCTCTTCCAGAGAAGAACATGAAAATGTTCAAAACTTTACGACTGACACACAGCGAAGGACAAAAATAGATAGCAATAGGTCACCCAAGTGACTCACGTGATGAGGGTATGAACTGCATTCACGCTGGCATATTTCATGAAGTGCGTAAGCTCAAACACCTTATGAAATACGCCAGCATGAAGCGTCGCAGTTCATACCCTCGTGTATTTGCAAAAATGAAATTCATTTCTTAATATGATTTCTTAGATTTCAGCATCTCCACCATACTCTTTGATTCAAAGAATCATTGGACATTTTTTTAAGTAACATTTCAAAACTCATCTCTTTAACATTGCTTTTAATGTTTAATTGAAAATGACAATTCTTAGTTTTTTTTTACAGAATAGTTTAAGTACTGTCAGAATTTTACCAGCATATAATACTACTTTAATGCAGGACTTTTCTTAAAATTAAAATTGTATGCTTTTAATGTGAAGCGCTTTAGAGATTTTAAATTGATTAGAGTACTATACAAATTTTAGTATTATTGTACATGTATTATATAAATTTAAGTACACATAAAAACACAAACAAGATGTGTGATTTTCGTATTTAAATTAGGAAAAACCTTATATAAAAAAAAAATAATGCATGAACTTCTCCTATTGTTTCTGCTTATTAACATTACAGAGAGAATTCATAAAGTCAGCTTAGTGCTTTTCAGTACTTTGATTTAAACTTATAACACAGAATTAGTATTTCTGAATGATTGTTATTTATTTTCATTGTTATAATTAATTGCTTGTTAACCTGTACAAGTATCGAAATATTAACTATCTATAACTAATTCTCTTCAGCTTTATAGATATCATACTAACTTACAATTATGCCAAGAAACACTATTTATACCTGTTTACCATCCTTTTCAGTACCATTGTAATGCCCCCCCCCCCCCCCCCCCCCCTCTTCACATTTTCTAAACTCTAAGGATGGGAGGCATTATTTAGGATCACAGAGTTTGGTCATTTTTCAATGTACTTGTATTTTTAATGTTTGTAAATTGACTTATATGAACACTAACACCTGCAATGTTTACTATTCTGTTTTGTATTTTTAATGTTTGTAAATTGACTTATATGAACACTAACACCTGCAATGTTTACTATTCTGTTTTGTATTTTTAATGTTTGTAAATCGACTTATATGAACACTAACACCTGCAATGTTTACTATTCTGTTTTGTATTTTTAATGTTTGTAAATTGACTTATATGAACACTAACACCTGCAAATGTTTACTATTCTGTTTTGTATTTTTAATGTTTGTAAATTGACTTATATGAACACTAACACCTGCAATGTTTACTATTCTGTTTTGTATTTTTAATGTTTGTAAATTGACTTATATGAACACTAACACCTGCAATGTTTACTATTCTGTTTTCCTCTCAGCTTTGAGTAGCTTCTACTAGTCTTACTTCCTGGTACAAACTACTTTTGAATTTGATATACATGTACCGTATATACTTGCCTATAAGTCGGATTTTTGGGAGTCAATTTTTGGTCCAAAACTCTATGCCCAACTTATAGGCGTGTCCTAAGAAGATTGGTATTTTTCTGGGCGGCGTAATGTAGTGTTTTTTAAACAACTCCGACAATCATCATGGACTACCACACAAATGATTATTGTTCACAAATATCTAGACATATTGTATTGTTAATGTATTTTAAAATTATGTATAAAGTACAAGTATTTACACATTTTTTATATTATTTATTTTGAAAATTATATACATACCGGTAACTAATATTCTTTCAATTCAACTAATCTATCGTTTATCGGTAAAATTGAATTACGAACCTGATTTAATATTGAAATTTTCATATGTATACCAGCTGAAATATAATTCATGAAAGATTGAATATTGTTAACAGATAATTTAGATCATCATTCTTGACTCTTAAAAACTCGATTGTTGATACATGTACAATGAATTATACTGGAATCCCACAATAACAGTTTTCGCAAGGCGCATGCCACTAAGTAAACACAGTGTCAGGTACTGGTAATTAGGAGACCATAATTGCTTAGGTAAACAAGTGATCATTGCCCATAATAGATCAAGGGTTGTGTTTAAACCCCAAACAGATATGGCTTGGATATGGAGCACCTCATAATTATTAATTTCTCAAAATATTTTTTGAAACATAGGTAAAAACACTAGAACATTGACTTGAAATTGTCAACCGATTCTGACAAAAATTTGTACCAACTTACAAGCGGGTCAATGGCAAATTCCTACAAAATAACCTTAAAAAATACAACCGACTTATAGGCGAGTATATACGGTAATTATCTTCATCTCAAATCTATTTTTCTAAAATATTACATGGATTCCCCCCCCCTTGTGATGTAAGTTGTTCATCAGACATACGAGATGAGTACTCAACTCCAGTATGACAGGGCTTTTAGCAGAAGACAAGATGATATTGTAGGTGGTGCTGTCCACACACAGTAAGGATGTGTTAAGGAATACCTACAGGGTACGTTTTTTTCACATGTGCCACTGTCAGTCCCATGGCCGTCACCAGAGCCCGTGCTTGTCGTTCATCCTCACTCCAGTCATCATTATTCAGCAAAACCAGAGTATGAGGAAAGCGACTGTTTCTTCCATGATGTCCTGCAATCAAGAGTGACAAGTACTGTGCAATCATTTCTATTTAGGGAGTAAAATTCTCCCAGATTGAAGAGCACAGTATGTTTAATGGGGTCTTCATTTCGTGGTCGAATAGTTGTCCGTTCACTTTCTTCACTTCAATGAATTTGAATATGTGAATACATGTATGTTTATTCCATAGCAACAAAGTTAAACAAGATGTGTTTGTGAAAACACTGGTGCCCCTGGTGTACAACAAAGTGAAACCAGGTCAAAGGTCAATGTTAAGGTCAACAATATTTGAGTCAATGGAAAGGTCGTGCCACAAAGAATACACATATCAAATATGAAAGCTCTACCTCTTATGGTGTTTAAGATATGACCAAGGTTAAAGTTTTGTGTCACAAAACAGACAGACAGATGGACAGACCAAAACCTATATGCCCCTGAATCGAAGATTCTGGGGGAATAAAAAAGAAACAAGACAACACAA
This sequence comes from Ostrea edulis, assembly GCF_947568905.1. Classification (NCBI taxonomy): domain Eukaryota; kingdom Metazoa; phylum Mollusca; class Bivalvia; order Ostreida; family Ostreidae; genus Ostrea; species Ostrea edulis. Next base: position 17,764,629 of record NC_079165.1, on the reverse strand, counting down.
GACGTGTTGGTAGAAACATGAATGTCACTGCAATGGTGCAGCTTATGGGAGCAAGATACTATCATGTGTATCATTAGATCTTGAAATAAGCAGTCCTCAAGTATTTGAAAAGTAAGTCAACAGTCCACATCCAGGTCACAAGACATACATTCTTCAAAGAAGCATTTCTAATCAATGATAATCACTGATCAATATTTCTAATCAATGATAATCACTGATCAATGTTTCTAATCAATGATAATCACTGATCCATGTTTCTAATCAATGATAATCACTGATCAATATTTCTAATCAATGATAATCACTGATCCATGTTTCTAATCAATGATAATCACTGATCCATGTTTCTAATCAATGATAATCACTGATCAATATTTCTAATCAATGATAATCACTGATCAATGTTTCTAATCACTGATCAATATTTGAGCATTGATTCATTATTTTGTTCTATATTTTGAATTAGAATGAAGTAGTGTGTAATATGATATCTGACCTGTACTACATGTGTAATACGATATCTGACCTGTGCTATATGTGTAATATGATATCTGACCTGTACTATATAATGTGTAATACGATATCTGACCTGTACTATATAATGGGTAATATGATATCTGACCTGTACTATATAATGTGTAATATGATATCTGACCTGTACTATATAATGTGTAATAAGATATCTGACCTGTGCTATATGTGTAATATGATATCTGACCTGTACTACATAATGTGTAATGTGATATCTGACCTGTACTATATAATGTGTAATATGATATCTGACCTGTACTATATAATGTGTAATATGATATCTGACCTGTACTACATAATGTGTAATACAATATCTGACCTGTACTATATAATGTGTAATGCGATATCTGATCTGTAATATATATGTAATAAAATATCTGACCTGTACTATATAATGTGTAATATGATATCTGACCTGTACTATATAATGTGTAATATGATATCTGACCTGTACTATATAATGTGTAATATGATATCTGACCTGTACTATATAATGTGTAATAAGATATCTGACCTGTGCTATATGTGTAATATGATATCTGACCTGTACTACATAATGTGTAATACAATATCTGACCTGTACTATATAATGTGTAATGCGATATCTGACCTGTACTATATATGTAATAAGATATCTGACATGTACTATATTATGTGTAATGTGATATCTGACCTGTACTATATGTGTAATATGATATCTGCTCTGTACTATATAATGTGTAATACGATATCTAACCTGTGCTATATGTGTAATACGATATCTGACTTGTACTATATATGTAATGCGATATCTGACCTGTACTATATAATGTGTAATACGATATCTGACCTGCACTATATGTGTAATATGATATCTGACTTGTACTACATAATGTGTAATACGATATCTGACCTGCGCTATATGTGTAATATGATATCTGACCTGTACTATATCATGTGTAATGCGATATCTGACCTGTACTGATGTGTAATGCGATATCTGACCTGTGCTATATGCGTAATATGATATCTGACCTGTACTATATAATGTGTAATAAGATATCTGACCTGTGCTATATGTGTAATATGATATCTGACCTGTACTACATAATGTGTAATACAATATCTGACCTGTACTATATAATGTGTAATGCGATATCTGACCTGTACTATATATGTAATAAGATATCTGACCTGTACTATATTATGTGTAATGTGATATCTGACCTGTACTATATAATGTGTAATGCAATATCTGACCTGTACTATATATGTAATAAGATATCTGACCTGTACTATATTATGTGTAATGTGATATCTGACCTGTACTATATAATGTGTAATATGATATCTGCTCTGTACTATATAATGTGTAATACGATATCTAACCTGTGCTATATGTGTAATACGATATCTGACTTGTACTATATATGTAATGCGATATCTGACCTGTACTATATAATGTGTAATACGATATCTGATCTGCACTATATGTGTAATATGATATCTGACTTGTACTACATAATGTGTAATACGATATCTGACCTGCGCTATATGTGTAATATGATATCTGACCTGTACTATATCATGTGTAATGCGATATCTGACCTGTACTGATGTGTAATGCGATATCTGACCTGTGCTATATGCATAATATGATATCTGACCTGTACTATATAATGTGTAATAAGATATCTGACCTGTACTATATGTGTAATAAGATATCTGACCTGTGCTATATGTGTAATAAGATATCTGAGCTGTACTATATAATGTGTAATACAATATCTGACCTGTGCAATATGTGTAATAAGATATCTGACCTGTACTATATGTGTAATAAGCTATCTGACCTGTGCTATATGTGTAATAAGATATCTGACCTGTACTATTCTTCAGATTGTAGTTATGTGACTTGAAGAAATCAATAGTAGGCTGGATGGGGTGGATGGAGGGAATGACAGTTGCCTCAGATGCCTCCACCTGCTCCTCAGAGAGAAATGGCGGCAGTGGAGAAGGTGATGTTATTGCAGCATCAATACCCAGGTAAAAACTCAGTAGAGAATCTGAAAACAGGTAAAAACTCAGTAGAGAATCTGAAAACAGATAAAAACTCAGTAGAGAATCTGACAACAGGTAAAAACTCAGTAGAGAATCTGAAAACAGGTAAAAACTCTGCAGAGAATCTGAAACCAGGTAAAAACTCAGCAGAGAATCTGAAAACAGGTAATAGCATCCGCACTGATCAATACCCAGGTAAAAACTCAGTAGAGAATCTGAAAACAGGTAAAAACTCAGTAGAGAATCTGAAAACAGGTAAAAACTCAGCAGAGAATCTGAAACCAGGTAAAAACTTAGTAGAGAATCTGAAACCAGGTAAAAACTCAGTAGAGAATCTGACAACAGATAAAAACTCAGTAGAGAATCTGAAACCAGGTAAAAACTCAGTAGAGAATCTGAAAACAGGTAAAAACTCAGCAGAGAATCTGAAACCAGATAAGAGCATCCGCACTAATAGGAATAGTATATAGCTAACTTGTAAATCATCTATCAGAAGAGCATCCACACTCATAGGAATAGTAAATAGCTAACTTGTAAATCATCTATCAGAAGAGCATCCACACTCATAGGAATAGTAAATAGCTAACTTGTAAATCATCTATCAGAAGAGCATCCACACTCATAGGAATAGTAAATAGCTAACTTGTAAATCATCTATCAGAAGACTATCCACACTCATAGGAATAGTAAATAGCTAACTTGTAAATCGTCTATCAGAAGAGCATCCACACTGGTAGGAATAATAAATAGCTAACTTGTAAATCATCTATCAGAAGACATTTTCAAACTTTATAATATTTTCATTTCTGTTCTGTTCAATATATTTGTAGAGGGGGGAAAGACATATGATTGCATCAGGATTCAAACCCAGGGGCCAAGCATAACTAGCCATTTGTTCTAAACATTGACCCATCCAGGCAATTAACCACAGTCCAAAACTCTACAACATATTATTTAAAGTTCATTTTAAAACTCATTTCTAAATATTGATGTTTTATCATCTACCCTGAACTGATGCCTAATTAAAGCCAATCTGATTAAAATAAGATCTTTGATCCGGTCCGTTATTGTTATGTCGCTACACAAAGCGACATAACAATAATGGAAAGGATCAAAGATCTTATTTAATCAGATTGAATTAAAGCTCGCAGTGATGAGAGCTTTGGGACACACTAGTATGTACTTGGATTTCAATGTTAGATCTAATTATCCTTCTGCAAAATGTCAAGCACTGGTAAAACACATATCATAATTCAACTATTTAATGTGCAGACTATTCGATAACATTATAATCTAATACGGTGTGTTTTAGAAAATAACTTCATAAATCTAAATTATGAGATAATTTTTGTGTATGAAATTTGGGATGTTGATATTTGGGTACATGAACTCCAAAACATATTATAGGAAAATAAGCATGATAGGGTATGTCAAATATGTGCTACTATTGGTAACCTTAAGAGTTGTTTCAGCTACCGGTATTAAAATAAAAACAAAATATTTGATTGAGGCAGATCTTTAAAAGGATGGTCCTCCTTAAAATATAATTTAGGGTTACAGATGCATGCTATCCTTGAGGACAACACATGGGCAATAGACTTCAAGGGATGGAATATCTCAGAATGGCCTTTAGCCAGGTGAGCTAAAAAACTGTCACCATGTACGTACTTTTAGAACCTTCCTCATATTTCAGCTTCTTTACAACATATAGCACCCCACAGTACACTAAAACCAATCCACAAGACACAGTCTCAGTGAATGTAAAAAGATACCCTATTTCCCAATTGCTAATTATTCCCCATCATTTCTCACTTTTATGTAATAATGTCTCATTCTAGCAATTAATCCAAACATGATATCACTCTAAATTGAAAAAGCATTCCAATATAAGCTTGGCACTCTATTTTGGCCAAATCCTGATTCCATAGCCCATGATTTGATCAACACCTTGAATCTATACTATGAAAGGATGCTTGCAGCCTATTTGAAAAATTGTTCTCCGGGAGCAGATTGTTAAAGAATTTCCTTTATATTCTAAATATCTTCACTGTGACCCGTGTTATTTTTGAGGGCATAACTATGTGAAGGCACCAGTGATAATTGTATATATAATAATTTCAAAGTTCAAGGGTGTGACAAACAAGCAATAGACAAAGTAATCCCACAGTATTCCCTATGTTTCACAGGCAACGATATATAAAAACACCCCATTTTTCTTTTTTCTAATTGTCTCATCATGGAAGGGATGTGGTCCTTCACTCAAATCCTTATCATCAAATGATGCTTTATGCCCACCAGAGATATTATTTCTGATAAAAAGAAATCTGTCCATTGTCATTTATTTTTCACATTTTTAGTTGGGGTCCATAGCAAAGCTATGAGCCAGACTATCGGGATTGTCGATCTGAGCGTATCAATCTGAATGAGATCCGAATCACCACCCAAATGAGCATTCACTTTTCATTGTCAGAATATTGTAATATCAAACATTCAAAGATCTTCTACAATTTATAAAAGCTAGAAAAGATATTCTTTTTAACATTTACTACAGGAACTCAGATTGGCATGTTCGAGAGATGATGGGCCTTATCACAACTGTCCTAGTTCTTCTCCATGCTGACATTGCACTATTTATCCAAATGTCAATGTTTTTACGCATTTGTAAGCATATGTACATTTGATTCATGAGTAAATAAATAATCTTATTGGGTATTTACATGTAAATAAAACTTCAACATATCTATTTGTACTAGGAAGGTTTTGACAATCTAAGACATAGGGAATATAGATAGTGAAAGATGTAATCTCTGAGCCAGAGCAGTGAAAGTTTGAAAAGCCTGGTCAAAAGAAGTTTGAAAGTAAAATATTTGAGAAATCTTATAGAACATTAGTCTTCATATGATTGTGAACTTTGTGGGTTCTAAAGTTTTTCTGTAGGTTTTCAGTTCTCATTGTTTACAAGTTTCATGAAATGAAAGTAGGCCTATGTTTTTGAGAAGTGTCTACGGAATACCATTTGCATTTTATCAACACGGATCCCAGCTACCTGTACATCCAGTACTTTGATTGACTGATTGTTCAGTCAACCTTGGCACAAGGCATCATCTAATAAAAGGAAGTCAGTATTCTAAAGAACTAGTCTAAACTAGAACTGTCCTAATGGGACTAATACCCCCCGCAGGGCATATAAAATGATGGGAAATATTTAATGCAAGCACATTGGATATTTTCACATTATCTACAGGGCAATCAATGTGAATGCATAAGTGTATATTCTACAGTACAGCAGTACATGAAATATTAAAAATATGCTTAATATAAACAATGAATACTATTTGGCACATTTTAGGCTGTATGATTGCAAATCCCTGGTCAAGTCTTCTAGTCTTTAGTTTATATTCACTTTGTTAAAGATCATTATGTTATGCCAACTTTACTTTGTCATTAGAAATAAACTCTGAACAAATTGTGTCTATTACTACAAGTACAACCAAACCAGAAAATGTCCGTAACTTCCATAACCGTTAAAATATTTCAATAAAAATAGAAGATGCACAACTACATTATATATATAAAATGAGAATAAAGTTTGAATCAAATCTGTTCAACGGTATTAGAATTAAACTCTGGACAAAGTGTGCAACCCCCAAAATGAAAAGAAAATGTGCGTAACTTCTATAACTGTTAAAATATTTCGATGAAAATAGGAGATGCACAACTACATAATATATAGAAGATGTGCATAAAGTTTGAATGAAATATGTCCAGCGGTATTAGAAATAAACTTCGGACAAATTGCGTCTACGAACAAACGGACGGACAGAAGGACGGACGGACAAAGTGATTCCAGTATACCCCCCCCCCCCCAAACTTCGTTTGCGGGGAGTATAATGAGTGACTGATGAGAGGATTGGATATTCTAAATGAGTGACTGATGAGAGGATTGATGAGAGGATTGGATATTCTAAATGAGTGACTGATGAGAGGATTGGATATTCTAAATGAGTGACTGATGAGAGGATTGGATATTCTAAATGAGTGACTGATGAGAGGATTGATGAGAGGATTGGATGTTCTAAATGAGTGACTGATGAGAGGATGGGATATTCTAAATGAGTGACTGATGAGAGGTTAGGATATTCTAAATGAGTGACTGATGAGAGGATGGGATATTCTAAATGAGTGACTGATGAGAGGATTGGATATTCTAAATGAGTGACTGATGAGAGGATTGGATGTTCTAAATGAGTGACTGATGAGAGGATTGGATATTCTAAATGAGTGACTGATGAGAGGATTGGATGTTCTAAATGAGTGACTGATGAGAGGATTGGATATTCTAAATGAGTGACTGATGAGAGGATTGATGAGAGGATTGGATATTCTAAATGAGTGACTGATGAGAGGATTGGATATTCTAAATGAGTGACTGATGAGAGGATTGGATGTTCTAAATGAGTGACTGATGAGAGGATTGGATATTCTAAATGAGTGACTGATGAGAGGATTGATGAGAGGATTGGATATTCTAAATGAGTGACTGATGAGAGGATTGGATATTCTAAATGAGTGACTGATGAGAGGATTGGATGTTCTAAATGAGTGACTGATGAGAGGATTGGATATTCTAAATGAGTGACTGATGAGAGGATTGATGAGAGGATTGGATATTCTAAATGAGTGACTGATGAGAGGATTGATGAGAGGATTGGATATTCTAAATGAGTGACTGATGAGAGGATTGGATATTCTAAATGAGTGACTGATGAGAGGATGGGATATTCTAAATGAGTGACTGATGAGAGGATTGGATATTCTAAATGAGTGACTGATGAGAGGATTGATGAGAGGATTGGATATTCTAAATGAGTGACTGATGAGAGGATTGGGTAATCTAAATGAGTGACTGATGAGAGGATTGGATATTCTAAATGAGTGACTGATGAGAGGATTGGGTAATATAAGTGAGTGACTGATGAGAGGATGGGATGGACCAGTCATTGGAGAACTTAGTTGTATTGCACTCCCATTTTAAATGGAATTTACAGCACAAACGTGGTTTGCTCTGTAAAGATTTGTACCATTGAAATGAAAGTACGTAGCTATTCCGTCTGGACGAAATATCATTCTTCTGTTCCTTCCATTCTGTGGGTACTTAGCAGTGACCGCCATGTCAGCCAAACGAAGCAGGTCAAATGACAGCATGTCTCTACAACAACAGAGAGTACAGTAAATGTGCATGCGATTTCTCTTCATTCAATCAAAATATCTATTGACATGCGATTGGGAGAGTTTCTAAGCATTCAGATGACCAAAGGTCCACTTGATTGGTTCTTATTATTAAGTATACATTAATCGAATGTCAGTGAGCTTCAGGTTGGAGAAATGTAAGTATATATCAGATAGCTTTAATAATGAAAATATTAACAATGGGAACAAATCGATTTTTGATTTTGTTCATAAGTAAACCATTTCCTTTCTGCCCAAAAGTTGAGAAAATTTCAAAAGAAATTGTGCATTTTCACAATATGAGTCATAGTGCATTGCCTTTGCACCAGAGTCAATCATAGAATTACTACTGTGCAACTTGCAGCCACCAATAAATTCAGAAACAGAAATAGACATATGATCATCAACTTCAAAACTTACAATCTCTTTTCCATAGGGATTCCATATTCTCTAGAAAAGTTATATTCTGGTTTTTCAGGATCACGTCTCTTTGGGAGTTTCTCTTTCGTCGAGTCCCACATCTGAGCTTTCATGATAGCTTTTTGTAACAACTTGGACTGAAAATATTAAAGTCACATGTCACTAAATGAAACAAGCAAATACTCTGAAATGTGAGAGGCCAAGACAGCAACATCTTAATCTAATATACAAAGTCATCCATTATGAACTCAAACTATCTTGAAAAGCATCAAGACAAATTTTCAGATTTCTAGTCTAGAAGATCAGTGATTTTTCAACAATTTTCAAAAGGTTCCTTGTGGTTTTCGAATTGGGAAAAATTGTCAACATTTGATCAAATTGGGAAAACCTAGTCATTATTGTAAATATGCTAAATATATCATATCAAACAAGAAATCAAACACAAATTGATGTCATTCTTCTTTTATTTTAGGGCTGTTCCAGAAATAATCAAATGGGGGGGTCGGGCGGCAAACAAAATTTTTTTGTGTGGGTGGTCGTATTTTTTCATATTTTAATTGGTCCGTGGTTGGACTGTTAAAAAAATATTTATTATGGGTAGTGGGTAGTTTCTATTGTTTTATTTTGTGCCACGTGGGTGTTGAGTTTTCAGAATATTTTTATTGTCGCTCTTGTCGTGTTGGTTACAAAACGTCGGAGGGAAAATTGAAAACGTGCTTTCGAAATGCTGCTTTCGAAATCGGAAGTAACATAGAACTATTCGAGTTGTCGCTCTTTGCAGCGCATAACTTTCCATTACGGCACTCTTCAAATTAGAGGCGCGTTTAGTAGGGTCCCTTTGGACGTGATGGCGGCGAACTCTGTTCTGTAGATTATTACAGTTTACAGTGCATTGATTTTGGGAATATTTTGAAACCAATAGGTATTCTGTTTTCTAATAAAAATAGGCAAACCTTAGTTGATTTATACGAGGGTACCGATGCGTTATATTTATCAGTCGGTGTGATGGTGATATAGAGGCCTCCGGGCGCGGGCTCCATTAGAAGACAAACGATTCGTGGAAAAACATATCCATACCCATTTCATGATAATAGCATCATTTGGACTCCCAATCTTTCCAACATTCCCGCCATAGATGCCTTTGATTGTTGATGTGACATCGTTTCTTCAGAACTACTGTGATACAATGTCGCACAGGCATTACCGCGTCATTGACTAGAATGTTTGTCCCGAAAACCTCGCGAGATTTGTACCGTTTTCAATTTTAAAAATATTTTTGTGGTGGGTCTGGTTAGTTTTTTTTTTTTTTTATTAGATGGGTCATTGTAAAATGAGTTTATTAATTTGATGGGTCATGGGGTAATTTTTTATTTTTTTTAATGGGTGCTTGGTATATACAAAAGGTGCCTCCCGACCCCCCCATGTATTTATTTCTGGAATAGCCCTTACATATTTAAAGCTTTATGGTCCGAATTACAATTTTTTTTCCCATCTCTTAAAAATGCTATTAAATCATCGCACGTATGTAGTTATGAGGCTGTACGACATATCATAAATTATTTCACCTGTTTTAACCCAAATTATTTGATTTTGAATCGATGTTTACAAATAACCGCGTCACTGCCATTTCAAGTGACAGTCACGTGACCAGTTCAAACTTTCAGATCAATGGTGGTCTTATTTGTGTAAAACTGTGTATTTTGTTATAATAGTACCGTACCATAAGTTTAATAGAAATAAAAATATCAAATAACTCTTAGTAATTCGTTGTTTTACGCTCTTTCAGCCTTAAAACTAGACAGTTGCGTATGAGTTTATACATCATGTTGGGATTCCCCTGACGTGCTTGGGTCTATTTATAGACATCTATTATGGGACGATTTATATATGTACCCACTATATTTACTTTCTAAATAATATTTGCACTGTTTTCTTTTACATGCAGATGTTTTCAAGCATGTAATTAAGGGAAAGTTAATAACTTTATAAAGTAATTAATCTGCTTTAAAGTAATTATGTACAAAAATAATACATGAACATCGGGTCGTACAGCTTTAACTTTCTTTTCTTTAAAAGCTCTTAAAAATTTTCAACTATTCTTTCTAAATGTTTTAGAATTGATGCGATTTTGTCATGTCGTACATAAACAATTCACATTGAACTTTATTTTTTAAACAAATACGTTTTTCGCCAGTTTTTATCATAGGAAAAATTGCAAGTTAAATTGGGAAAAAACTGGTAATTTTTGGGAGGGGAAAGGGCTGATATTCGGACCTAAAATGGGTCTTAAAAAATCACTGAAGGTACATGTGTCATCAGGGTTGTGGTTAACATAAAATCACTGAAGGTACATGTGCCATCAGGGTTGTGGTTAACATAAAATCACTGAAGGTACATGTGCCATCAGGGTTGTGGTTAACATAAAATCACTGAAGGTACATGTGTCATCAGGGTTGTGGTTAACATAAAATCACTGAAGGTACATGTGTCATCAGGATTGTGGTTAACATAAAATCACTGAAGGTACATGTGTCATCAGGGTTGTGGTTAACATAAGGTACTTTTTCTTCTTCCTGTATCCCTCTTCATCTAAAATCAAACACACTGTCACACTCAATCTCACTGTCACACTCAATCTCACTGTCACACTCAATCTCACTGTCACACTCTCCCTCATCATTGGTGCTCATAGTCAGAGTATCTTCTTCCGTTAGCATTTGTTTTTAGGGACTTTGTGACCTCTTCGATAAACCGCCAAATTTTTTCCACATATGACCTTGGTTACTAAAGAGTTAAGTGAAAAGTGAAAGTAGGATTATAAGATCTGAACAAAACATGGGAATATTTTGTGGAAAACTTTGTTTGCCATGTGAGTGACTGGGCTGCCCACCCTGAATTTTAGTTACACTGGTGTATGGGCTAAAAGACTGAAACTACAAACATGTACCACATTTTAAGTATTTTTTTTATTATCTCCCCCTTGGAATGGGGCTTAGTCACTTTGCTTCTAAAACCCAGCAACACATTAAACCCTAGAAGTCTAACACAGCGACTTCACCATTTGTCCAGCATTAGAAATGAAAGTCGTGGATGTTTTGGATATGATCTTATAAACAGAGGTCCCAAGTTAAAGTAACAAGTGGTATGATACAGAACCCTGGGTGTATAAACAGAGGTCCCAAGTTAAAGTAACAAGTGGCATGATAAAGAACCCTCACTGCTACAGCCCTGAGTGTCATACATAGGTCAAGATTTGTGGCATGTCTCAAGTGGGTCATCTCTATATGAGTGAACAATTCTTAAATAGGACACAAAATAACATACAACTTGAGCTTGCTCCACTTAAATTCTTTACGTTGAAATGTCCGTTAATTTGAAATAACTTTTACTAATTTTTCACTTAATTTAAAGTAAATCCTGGGGTATATCACCAGGTTTTTATATGAGTTAGCATATTTTGATAGTTCCTGGTTGTGGCAAGTACAAATTATGTAAAGTCAGCTCATATGTACTGCAGTAAGTTGTATAAATGCATATTACTGTTGTAAAGATGGAGAGAAAAATCTTTGGCACAATCAGGTATCAAACCTGGGACCTTTCCAATACTAGTTAGGCAAGTTAAACCTATTTGGAAATCATACAAGAACTCTTCATACCGAGGAGATAATAAAGTAAAATAAATTTAGAAAAAATGTCAGAAACACTTCATATGCCCTTATTTTATTTTCATTTCATGTACACTGCGTTTTTAAAATAGTAGATCTGCAACTAATGCATGGGTTTAATTTGAAATTCAGATATTGAAAAAATTAGCTGACACCCTGAATTCCAATATATCCGGAGAAGATTGTACAAACAAAAAGCCATTCATGAACCTACTTCTTTCTGATATTTCAGATAAAATCACAAGGGAATATATAAAAATTATTTGGTGTTGTGATACTACTTCCCATTGGTTGAAATATCTGGAGTCATTGAAGACTTGCTATGTGATACTACTTCCCATTGGTTGAAATATCTGGAGTCATTGAAGACTTGCTATGTGATACTACTTCCCATTGGATGAAATATCTGGAGTTATTGAAGACTTGCTATGTGATACTACTTCCCATTGGATGAAATATCTGGAGTTATTGAAGACTTGCTATGTGATTCTCTTCAGTAGTGTTGTAATGCATGTGTGGACTGTTTCATTGCTCATATTTGAGAGAAACACATAACAAATTCATATTTTACCTCATCTGGAACTTCAAATTTGTCAATCACTTGCTGCACACTTTCTGGCATTCCTTCGAACTTCACAGATTTTGTAAGAAAACAAGCTTGGTTAGTACCTGTAACAGATTATGAATAGGTTATTGTAATTCCACCCTCTTGTAATGTCATAAGATTTTGCAAAGTCATTTTTTTTTGGTTTATGCAAGAACATAAACTTAGTTGGAATTTTTTCTGAAAGTTATTGTAAAAAAAATAATCTAGTTAGACATGCATAAATAAAATCTAAGTTATATTTGCATAATCAATGATATGTTTCAATATTTAATCCAAGGACAATAATTCTGTTTTCATTTGATCTTTCTATTAAGTTCATTATGCAAGAGATTTTTTATATTTTTTTTTACAGACATTTTGTATATTTTTGCAAAGAAACAGTTTCATGAACTTGTAGTGAATACTATTAAAAATATATCGTTGTAACCAGTTTTTGTGAAATTTTGATAATGCTGTTTTAAAAAATTGCAATTTTCTTATGTTGATCTATGATTCTGTTTTATTATGTATGTTTCACATCTTAAAAAGTGTGATGACCTATATATTTTATTTGATAATTTATTAGTTTGAATTTTAATAAATGGAAATCAATACACTTTTTATATTTTTATCAGATAATAATGCGAGTATAGAGTCACCTTAAGAACTGAATATTCACCAAGTTGGAAGCAATGGGATAATTACACATCAATGCATGTACCCTAATACTGTCTACTTACCGTCAATAAATCTGCAGTTTTTATTGTATAGAAAAGCTGGGATTTCTCGATAGTTTTTTCTGTCTTCTGGTTTGAGTGGGCTATAAAATCTTGGATCATCTGCTAGCTCTGCCGGCAGTTCTTTGGGCTGGTTGCTTCGTGTTCCCTTCTTTTCAACGAGCTTTTCGACATCAATATCTGCAACCCCAGAGCAAATAATTTACTGGACAAGCAGTATGGAACATACTCAACTACTTGCTCAAAAAATTTTAATATTGAGATGTTGCAGTTTCATTCTGATAAAGTTACCATACTTAAACATGTTAGTGTAAAGAATTTTCTTTTACAAGAAGCCTACTGGGCCTTGATGGTTGCCTGAGCGCCATACAACTAAATCTTTCAATTAGAAGTGTTGCTCGTTGACGGTGCAAGAGTTCATCTCTTGAACTCTGAGAACTGGAAGTCTATGTCTTAGTGGTAAAAAATAAAAATGATGTATAATTGCATGCTGGTGCTTTCACGTCATATTGACAGTTTGCTGTTCTTGAGACTTGTACAGATATTTTTTTTCCAGCATACTTTGAATCCTGACTCCAATCCCTAGACCATCACGACTATGATCTATGAAGCATGGATTGAATTAATGCCATTGTTATATATACACTTCAAGAGGATACGTGCATGATTTTGATGAACTACTCATTAACAACGATTTTGTTTAACCTTGTGCAAGAGATTTGATTTGTTTTCCTATACCAGTAATTAAGCGGAAAAACAGATACAATATTCTAATCTGTAGTGTAGATTTTCGCAACCCAAATTAGTCCAACCTGGAATGTCCTGGATGCTTTCATTTCATTTAAGGAAATTGTTGAATTGCTGGCATATGGAATTTGAAGATAGGACAGAGATTGATCATTGATATTTTCCGGTTATTGCCATTTTGAGTTGTAGATTTTTTCCGTTTAATTCATTCTACAAAGTCATTTAAACACTTTCATACAGTGATTTAACATAGGGCTATTTGATCAAATTCAAGTTACTGAATGACAAAAACAATGGATATGAACGTGTGGAATCATATACAGGGAGTAAGGAAGCCCGAGAAAAGAAAGGCCAATTCACACAGTCCAAGTGGCTGATTGAGTTGGATTAGGCCAAAAATAAAAATTGATTTGTTTGATGTACTCCGACTGACCCGTGAAAATCGCCCCTACCCAATCACTTTTTTCAGTACTTTTAATTTTTAATTTTTTTTTTAATTTGGTTTCCAGGGAAATAGACATTGTTTCATTTTAAAGGTTTATATTCTCTAAGAAACTTTTTTGATGAATGTTTTATAACAATAATTATTAAATCTGTCTTGTCCAATGTTTAATGAAAACATCAATAAATTTCTAAGTCTGCGTTTTTATGACAATAATCAATTTTTTCGATACTGCAAAAAAAAACAAAAAAACCTACCTACCTACCCACCTTGAAAAATGTGGGTCGGAGTACATCAAACAAAAATATTTTTAATGATGGCCTTGGCTGTATAATTTTTGACATATTGTTTAGTTTTAGTTTCATTGATTTTCACCAGAGCAACCAATTTTTAACATGGGCAACTAAAATTTGACTTTTAGGGGCCCTGCTGGCTACCATGATTTTTTGGTCAAGTTTAAACCCTTTAAGATTTGAAAATTCAAGGACACAAGATGAGGGGAGGCAGGCAATCAGTCCTGACATTATGCTAGACAGATGATAGACTAGTATATATATTTTTAGTTGTGTAAATGCAACATCAAGTAAATTTTCACCAACTTTCATGATGTCAATAGAAAATGGTCAAACAAACTACACAAGAAAATGGCAAAAGTTTTTTCACTTAGGGAATACAAAATTTGCATAACCTCACCATTGAGAGCTGGAGCATTTAAAGGAAAATCCTTGTAAGTTAATTTGTCCAATAAAAATTTGAACCTCCTCTTTCGAGACACAAATAATTGTCTGGTAATCCGCATGTTGATGCTCAGTCTTTCTGTGCCTAAAATTAAAAGAAAAGGGCATTGAAAACTTCTAGGAGAAAAACTTACATGTGTAAGTTGTAAGCTAGATCTCCTTTCTGATCTTCTGAAATTGGAGTCATTATTATACACCTTAATTTTTTCCTATATAAAACTTATATGATTTAGAACCAACATCATAACTGTCAAACCAACTCTCACACTCGTGGTCTATTGACCGGTCAACAGGTTACGAACTGTTGACCGGGCAATAGTCTGCTCTATTTCTATTGGCTATGCAAGTCACATGATTCTTGATCTGCTGCTTTGTTTAATAGCAAGATTCATTAATTTGACTGATAATGAAATAAAAAATTTATTAAATGCAACACAGAGCAGAAACACAATAAATATTATCATTAATAAGGATATTGGGTACATTTTCTTTTAAACTAGTGAATTCGGTGATCCTGTTAAAAGTTCAAAGTCAACAAACTACATGCATCTAGTAAAAACAACCTAAAAATGAAGGTGTATCACAACACAACGGACAAACTTCTAACGGATCTGTTGCCCTCGGCCTGTATGGCTACCCTCAGCCTATATGGCTACCCTCGGTCTATATATGGCTACCCTCATCCTATATGGCTACCCTTGGCCTATATATAGCTACCCTCGGCCTATATATGGCTACCCTCGGCCTATATAGCTACCCTCGGCCTATATATGGCTTAATTTAGGCAACAGATTCATTTCTGGGTCAAACAAAACAGCTAGCTGTTGTCCTTGAACAAGTCAATAACTATATAGGTTCCCAATTCGATATCTTTATACAAGAGGCCCAGAGGCTTTAACAGTCACTTGAGTATTATAAATACACTCGAATCATTCACTGCACACCTTAGAATAACTCACAACAGTGTATGAGGAACAAGTCTGCATACCATCTCGATTTTCAACATGGAGAAACAGACATATCATGCATTTTCCATCTTCCCAAGTCAAGGGTTTCTGATCCACTCTGCTTCATATATAAAAGCGAAGAAACTCTTGATTGGGGAAGATAGCATTTCCGTACGTTCAATGAAGTCAACTGGATGTTGTTTCAACCTTGAAATTTTCAACTTTGAATTACGGTTGTACAATGTCTCAACTATCATTCAAAAATTTTTTAGCGTTGTATGCCAGCTGAAATTATGCTTGACATACACATTGACAAGAAAACTCTTTTATCGTGCATTACGTTACGTACGTGAGAATTTTACTTTATATCTTGGTAGATCTACATTGTGGTTTTTCTCGTTGATTTCTTTAACAAATAATAATCATTGTTATGTAAATGCTCTAAAATTTCAAGTCTATTGACAAAGTATTCACAAGAAAAATGCAGGTTTACGATCGGCATAGCATTTCACAACCCATTTTACCAACACTCCATGCGACTTTTTTCAATAGAGGAAATTCGAAATTTTCTTTCCATGCACTCAGTCATAGAATTTTCATACTCCCTATGAAACAAACTTGTCTCTAAGATAAAATTAAGAAATCTCAACTGTTTTACCGTAAACATTAACGATGCCAGATTGGCGTATTGCTCAAAAGTTGTCCTCTCACAGCAGCCTCACATACATAGTTGGATGGGTAGGTGTAAAAGTAGTCCGGGGCATTAAACCCTAACCCTATGACAACAATGGCGTTACCAATTCGAGCAAAGTACCTAGAGAAGATTGTCAAAAAATGTTTGTTAATATAAAAAAAAAAAAAACACCCACCAATTTGAAATAATATTTCTTTTTATAGAAGGTAAGAGGCCCACAGGCCATAATGCTAACCTGATAAAAAAAAAAAAAGATCTTTCATACGCGAAATTTCTCAATAATGTATAATTTTTGGAGACATTTCATGTACAATTCACTTTCTTTCTATCTCGTTTCTACGAAGAATTTTGGGGTATATTAAGAGTATATTTTGATAGTTCCTGGTTGTTGCACATAAAAACTATATATAAACTGTCAGCTCTTGTGCTGCGTATTATAGAAAGTTTTGAAGCAAAGAAGAAAAAAAAATCTTTGAAGCATTTGGGGGGATCGAACTCTGGACCGTTAAATTACCAGTTAAGTGATATAATCACTGATCTACCTATACGCCAATAAACATAAACTTTGGTAATATTATGTACAGATCTGATTTTTTATTACAATAAGTTTCATTTAATAATTCAAACCCCGATTGAAGCACGTTTTATCTATTAACAATAATAATTTTCATTCATATGTCGATTCGATATATCCCTCTGAACTCGAAATAAAAGACACCAGAGTCGTCCACTTCTGCTTCATACTTAGATATTTTATTGAAAGTAGATATTAACGACAAACTAAGAATTCAACTTTATAACGAAAGGGATGATTTCAGCTTCTCCATCGTCAACGTCCCATATCTATGTAGCAATATTCAATCATCACCTGCATATGGTGTTTATATCTCTCAACTGATGTGATACGCAAGAGCTTGTTCTGCGTTAATAGGGGTTTCAGCAGTCTTGTTTAAAGTCAGCATTTCGCAAATTCTATGGTCGTTATAACGATCTAGTTTGCCAATACAATTAACCTATCATTGGTTCATATGCTGTCTGATGTGTTTCATACCGATTGCACACTGATTTTTACCACGAATAAATACATTTACCTGATCAAGATAATAGGGCTCACGGCGATTGTGACCGGTCGATAAGAGATGCTTACTCCTCCTAAGCACCTGATCCCACCTCTGGTGTGTCCAGGGCTCCAAATTTGCTCAACTCGTTATTTTGTATTGCTTATAGGAGTTATGAGATTGATCACTGTTCGTTATCTTCACCTTTCATCAAAAAAGGAGGGGGGATTCCAGGGTGTTGAGACTTTAGGTTACTTTATGGGTTATTCTATATACATGTACTTTACATAATAAAATCAATAAATAACAACAAATAATTGCTTTGTTTATCTTTATGCACTTGTTTGTCAAATCTAATACATACTTTTGCTGTTCCATTGTTTACACAATTTTTCTTTTCTATTTTGGTTAAAAATTGGGGGGGGGGGGGGGGGGCACTAACTAATGGAGGGGAGACCCCTACCATTCCTCAATAAAACCACCCAGTTAACATAGCCCTGCCCTGGGGTATGACTACAGGCACTTGTTTCTGTAAATCAGCTACAATGTCTGTATAATAATAATAACTCCTCGACTTTCTGTTTTACAGAAACAAGTGCCTGCAGTGCCCCTGCATTATTAGTCAGGTGCTGTAACCACTGAGTTATCCAGTCCTATTTAAAGGGACTGATTCACGATTTTCCCCAAAATTTTCTTTTTCACTTTTAATGATCAAAATCTACTGTCTAATGTGTTTAAAAGAGTTAATTCACATAAAAATTAATTAAGGTTATACATTATCAAAGAAGTTCATTTTAGAGAGTTTATTATTTGTTTTGTAAACAAAGATTGCGGTATGTTATTGTTTATGAAATTTTAAAAAGAAATGGATATCGATCTAAGTTTATTATATCTTTCACATTTCATAGCAGTTTTGGGGTAAATGTGTCATCTAAAAGTTAAAATTTGTGACTATGCAAAATGAAGATGCTTTATATTACAAAATCAATATTTCACTTGTTTGTTTATATACATAAAAAGACTCGAGTCTTTGTTTACACAACACAGATTTAAAATATTGCTTTAATTCTTGCATTCAGAAGGTTAAAATTTTGGCTGTCAATATTAAATGAGTTATATTTTTAATGTTTACCATCAAAAATGAAAAATAGTTTTATCAAAAATCGTGAACCAGTCCCTTTAAAGCATTAAATGTGTGAATACAAATATCATGTTTTTCCCCTCGCAAGCTTTTGGGTACTGTAAGTGTGTGTGTGGAGATTCCATATGTGTGTTTTGTGTACAAGATTTTTAACCAAATTCTGTTAAGTCCTTCAGAAATAATGCCTTTCATAAAGTATGTAGCTCCTAATGCAAGATTGATACTCTGCATTCAGATCTTAATTCCAGAGGACTTTCAATTCGACTAATCCAGAAAAACAGTTTTATTCTCAAAATATTTTACTGGTTTTCTCTTCAGCAAATTGTATGAAGCAAATTAATATCCTGGTACTAGAGTCTCTTTTCTTCTGATAGTTGTCTGGCATTGTGTACGTTCTAAATAAAAACTGAGCTTATAGTTATCAACTCAGTGTAGTCATTACATGTTTGCCCAAATTGAAATATTTCCCCCGCAAACCATGCCATAGGGAATGGTACGGGGGTTAGGGAAACTGCACGAGGTCTTATCTGTTTAACTTTGTCACAGCTTGGTCATGTTACTTTAATGAAATAAAATTGTTAATAATGCATGTGAAATACAACACAGCAAATCAGTACAACTACTCAGTGGGAACCCTCTAGGTACCAAGACAGTACTGACTACCTTGCACTCTTCCCTACTTCAAATCCTGGATCCATGCCTGCATATTTTACCAAGAAACCAATTTAAAATGTTCTGGCACGCATTTATTTCCATATCCTGATAGCCAGCGTCCCAGAAGTGTTCAGAGGGTCTGAATCATAACTGACATCCGTTAATAAGCTGACATATAACGTAACAATATTTTGTATGTGTAAAGTTGTATTCACATCACAGAATGCACTTTTGACATCCAGTAAAAATGTAATAATATTCTAACAACTTTCGGATATGAAACATCTGTGAAATGTTACACAATAGGAAATATTCAATTTGTTTTTGAGATTTTACCGATTGGAATGAGAGGCATTAATTTCCTCCTGTATGCGATGCATTGAATGCAGTTGTGATCAATGCGCAAATGAATCATGATAAATGTCATACATCTGTTTTAATGGCTGGGAATTTCGACTGAAATGAGAGTATAAATGTAAATATAAGAAATAACTTTCATTTTGATAAAATACATGAGGGTAAGAACTGCGCCCCTTCATGCCGGCCTACCTTTATCGAAGTTTTAACGCACTGGTGTGAAACATTGTAGTTCACATATTTTCAAAAGTGAAATTTATTTCTTAACCGCCGACATGACATGTTGCAGTTCATACCCTTATGTATTTTCAAAAATGAAGTTTATTTCTTATACTTACACCCTACTTTAATTTCTGACAGAATTCACAGTTAAAAGAGACATACTATAATTATCAAGATTCATCTACGCATTGTTCACAACTGCATCACATTCATGAGGAAATGGCCATCATTACAACTGGTAGAGATATCAAAAGCAAAAACATAGGATATGTAAATATTAAGAAATGGCAGCACCATTTTGGAAACTAAAATTTAAAATTCTTCAAATCACAAGGCCATTTACATGGGAACATTCGTGTCAAGTTTGGTAGCATGGCATACAGAGCCATCCTACAGATGGACTGAAAATCAAACAACTCAGCAGACTAAATACACAGTCAAACTCATTTCCAATCAGAAAAGTCCAGCTCTGAGGTTATCTTGGTATGTGTTGAGAAAAGTTCTTTTATCAATCGTTTGCACTCTTGTTTGGCTGAAAGTAAAGAAAACATCAAATCAGTATCACATCTCAAAAAGCAACCCCAACTATCTAATAAACAAAAACAAACAAGAGGCCCATGGGCCACATTACTCACCTGGACCCAATTTTAAAGATTTTCCCTATATATTCACATGTAAAACTTTGATTCCTATTGTGGCCCCAACCTACACCAGGGGGCCATGATTTTTACAACCTTGAATCTGCACTATGTCAGGAAGCTTTCATCTGGCATGGCCCCCTTCATTTTAACAAACTTGAAAGCCCTTTACCCAAGGATGCTTTTTGCTATGTCTGGTTGAAATTGGCCAAGTGGTTCTGGAGAAGTTAAAAATGTAAAAAGTTTACAGATGGACAAAGAGACAGATCGACAGACAACGGGCGATAAGAAAAGCTCACTTGAGCTTTCAACTCAGGTGAGCTTAAAACCAAAAGTAGCAAGTTTTTTCATTGTTTTTATCATAGGTCTGTTTCCATCTTTCATATCCTCGTCAGTCTCCATATTACTGACAATGACCTTCATCAGATCATCAGTGAATTAAAGCATTCAAAGGACCCCAGAAGTCTGGGTTGAAAATTCAATGAATTTCAAATTAAGAGTCAGTTGCAGGGCTGGCTACACTGAAAAGTTGCCAGCCCTGTTCAAAATCTGCCAGTCCTAATTTTAAGTTTTGTGATGCTTATTATTTTACATAAATGAATTTATTCATAAAACTTATTTGTGTAAAGCTAGCTTATTTGTGACATTTGTTGCTGTACATTTGGCTGTTAAAATTAGCCTGACCACTTGACTTTTGTCCAACCCATCTGAGAAATCGACCCTCATGGGTAGTCGAGTAGACTAATTTCCAACCCTGCATAAATTTTTTACTGAATTAAAATCAGTCTACTTGAAAACAGTTTCAGCTCTTGCCTTTTATAATTCTGAACAGTCTATCGGACTGACCCACAGTTTACAATCAGTAACTTCACTAGCCTCCGACTATAACACTAACATAAGTGTTGAATCATGCATGCATGCCACATAAGCTCCTATCTAAAATTTGAAGTTTTGTCCTGTCTGATCCAACCCCAAATCCCTAAGTGACCATTTCTGAATTCTTATGAAGACTATGTCACAATAGTACCTTCCAAAAACTAGATTAATTTGCATTCCATGACCCACCCAGCCCCAGCTCCACCTGTGGGATAACCATTTCTAGAGACCCTTCAAGTGGCAGGTCTCACTACAACCTTTTTAAAAATTCTGATTTTACACAATTTTCAATCGGAGCCTCGGAGTTAATCAAGTAAATGTATTTTTGCTTTTAAAAATGAAATGAATTCTGTGTGTATTCCTTACCCTGCTCCTCACTCCCAGATGAAGACTGCAACCTGTGAGACAGGGTCCTTGCCATCGTCTTGAAGACATCCTATCAACATAACAACAACACATTAGAAATGACATATCCTCTCTGTGACATATCCTCTCTGTGACATTATCATTCAGATATAAAGTGTTTTGAGCAGTTGCTTGATATGCAATATATTCTTTCACATGTAACAAGAGGCCCATGGGCCACATCGCTCACCTGAGTCACCTTGGCCCATATCTGAAGACTTTCCATATATATTTGCATATAAAACCTTAGTCCCTATTATGGCCCAAACTACCCTTTGCAAACTTGAATCTACACTATGTCAGAAAGCTTTCATGTAAATGTCAACTTCTTTGGCCCAATGGTTCTTGAGAAGAAGATTTTTAAAGCTTTTTCCTCTATTTGTATGTAAAACTTTGACCCCCCCCCCCTTGTGGCCCCATCCTACCCCCCGGGGGCCATGATTTGAACAAACTTGAATCTGCACTATGTCAGAAAGTTTTCATGTAAAAATCAGCTTTTCTGACTCAGTGGTTCTTGAGAAGAAGATTTTTAAAGATTTTTCCTATATATTTGTATGTAAAACTTTGATCCCCTACTGTGGCCCCATCCAACCCCAGGGGCCCATGATTTGAACAAACTTGAATCTGCATTATGTCAGGAAGATTTCATGTAAATCTCAGCTTTTCTGGCTTAGTGGTTCTTGAGAAGAAGATTTTTAAAGTTTTTCCCTATATATTTATGTGTAAAACTTTGATCCCCCCTTGTGGCCCCATCCTACCACCGGGGGCCATGATTTGAACAAACTTGAATCTGCAATATGTCAGGAAGCTTTCAGGTAAATTTCAGCTCTTTTGGCCCAGTGGTTCTTGAGAAGAAGATTTTTAAATGACCCCACCCTATTTTTGCATTTTTGTGATTATCTCCCCTTTGAAAGGGACATGGCCCTTCATTTGAACAAACTTAAAAGCCCTTCACCCAAGGATGCTTTTGGCCATGTTTGGTTGAAATTGGCCCAGTGGTTCATGAAAAGAAGATGAAAATGTGAAAAGTTTACAGACAGACGGACGCCGGACAAAATGTGATCAGAAAAGCTCACTTGAGCCTTCGGCTCAGGTGAGCTAAAAATTGTTAATCTAGTGGTTGAGGTCCTCTTAATAATTAATCTGATAATTTGGCAGTGTTTATTCTAAGATTATCAGATATTGAACTTGGGTAAATGAATCAATGTACACACTCCTATACAGTAGAAATGAAAGTAATAAGAAGTTTTATAGAAACATACATGACATTGTGATCTGAAAACCAATGGGGACAATCTACTCTTTAGGGTGCACCAGTGTACCAACTTTGATGTCTATCAAGCAAAGCATTCTCAAGATATTGAGCAGACAATATCTTACCATGTCCAGACCTTGACCTTGTGACCTCAAAATTAAGGGACTGATTCACATTTCTTAAAAGAAAAATATTTTTCCTTTTTTTATGTTAAATATAAAAAATATAACTGATTTAATGTTGACAATCAAAATTTGGACCTTCTGAATATAAGAATAAAAGCAATATTACCTTGGAAACAATGTGTCCATCTTTGTAATATGGAGATAGGTATCGTACAACCATATCTGCGATTTTCTTGTGCTTGCCACTTGATGAAGAGTATTCATTAAGCTTCTGCCTTTTAACTTCTTGTGATGAAGAGTATTCGTTCAGCTTCTGCCTTTTAACTTCTTGTGATGCCTAAAATAAATAACAGTTGTTAACGATAGACAGCAATGATTCAATATATGAAAGAAAAAATAATTTCCAGAACTTCGTCAAATTTATGCTGCTCTGATATTGTGTAAACTTCATGAAAATAAGTTTTATGGGGAGAGAAATCTTAAGTTAAAAATAGATTGAAACTCAGTTTGAATGTCAAAAGTAAACTCAGTTTGAATGTCAAAATTAATCAATATAATTATGTGAATTTGAATCCGACTGAAATTTTGGAGCCCTTCACCAACAATGGTGACGTCTCCATAAGAGTGAAAAAATCTTGTAGGTTCTCTCTTGACAGTTTTGATCAGCTTATAATAATTTCCTAAGATAATATTGCTGGAAAGAAACATTTTGTGCAATAGTTCCATTGTGCATTGAGATTTTTAATATCTTTATAGTGTATACTGATTGATATATGACGGGTTTTGGACAGGTGCTTTTCCTTTATTTTGAACGCGATTGCATGTGCAGCTTGTTTTCCAGAAACTCCTCTCTGGTTTCCAGTGTGGGATAGAATAAAGATTGATTGTACTAGTTATGCTATAAGTAACAATGTAAGTAAAGATTATATCAAAGCTGGAGACTCTTGCGGTTTATTTGAACTTTTACTATAGTCAAATTTACTTCATGAAACAAAGCCAAGACTGTAAATCATGCATCAGCCCATATCACCTGACACTTTAGATCACAACTCACGTCACAGTTATAAAACACGTCACAGTTATAAAACATGTCACAATCTGCTTCAATGAAATTCCACCAGGATTACAGAACAGAACAGTGACAATTCACACACTAATCGATTAATTACATAAAACGAATATCTTGTTTACACACAATATCTTTTATACAAAAATTGAGAAACATTGTAAACTAATTATATCTTTTTGTGTTTACGTTGTTGAGTGACTCCGCATGATGTACAAACCTCCGCATATTTTATTGTTTATGGCCGCATTTTTTAATTATGAATCAGTAAATTAGATTTATGCATAATTGTTCTGATGACGACAGCCCCATGTTGTATCCCCTCATGAGAATCTTCCACAAACTAAACCTCAAGGTGTTGGTCTCCAGTTTTGACTTTGTCTCAGTTTATAAGAGAGAAAATACTTAGTGAAGCCTTCATGCTTGTATATAAACATATTACTACAGTAACTATGTTTTTAGTTTACAAATGTACTATCCACTTTAGACTGATCTTACTTTCATATAAACTAGATATAACAAGCACCCCTCTATTTCGATTTTCTAGACGCAGTTATTAGGAGGAATATGGTACTATGATATACCTCTTCTGACACACTTATTAGGAGGAATATGGTACTATGACACTTATTAGGAGGAATATGGTACAGACCCTGAAGCATGCTACTACACCTCCAAAGCGTTTCGTTTCGTGCAAACCGTTCACCGTTCCGTGCAGACTGTTCATCGTTCTGTGCAGATCGTTCAGCGTTTCGTGCAAACCGTTCACCATTCCGTGCAAACCGTTCACCGTTCCATGCAGACCGTTCACCGTTTCGTGCAGACCATTCACCGTTCCATGCAAATTGTTTCATGCATGATTAAGCCACGCCCATAGAAATGACCAGATCGTTCAAATCACGCTAACTGGATCGAAAACTAGCATGTTTTGGCTTAAATTCAGATTCAAAACTGAATCTTGATATAATTCTTTTCGTATTCTGTCAATATCTTCAGGACACCATAGCAACTGTTTAAAGAGATCATTTAAATAATTACTCATTTTAAAATTTGTAGAACTTTACCAATAAACATGAATTTAGCTACAGTTTCGCATCTAACATGAATTATGACAGATCTACCATTGCTCCCCTCACAGACAGAATTGTATCTTGCGAAAAATCATATCTTTTTCGAGGATGCTGGCCAAAGAAGTGCATGAGGTTTGGGCTGTATATTTGACAAAGGATACTGCAGGGAGTGGCAATCCGTATTCACTGTATTGGAAAATCACGTGTGGAAATGAAAGGGCGAGTCCATTGTTGCCATGTGACTTGGAAGTTCATTCTTCACATGCTTCATACAAGTATCACGCACAACGAACAAATCTTATACATAATACTCTTACAAGTACAATATGCAAGATCCCTGCGGTCCTTATGCGATGATGTCCCCCTTGTTTTCAGAACATTCATTTCCCGTTATTTTTACATTAAAACAAGATCTATCTAGTGAACGTATCGTGCAGACCGTTCACAAAGCGTGCAAGCCACGCCTACAAAGTGGTCAGCGTTTCGTGCAAACCGTTCACCGTTCCGTGCAGACCGTTCAGCATTTCATGCAAACCATTCATCGTTCCGTGCAGATCGTTCAGCATTTCGTGCAAACCGTTCAGTGCAAGAATCGTTTCGTACCGTTCCGTGCAAGTGGTGTAGTAGTACACTTCAGGGTCTGTACTATGATATACCTCTTCTGACACACTTATTAGGAGGAATATGGTACTATGATATACATCTACTGACACACTTATTAGGAGGAATATGGTATTATGACACTTATTAATTAGGAGGAATATGGTACTATGATATACCTCTACTGACACACTTATTAGGAGGGATATGGTACTATGATACATTTATTAGGAGGAATATGGTACTATGATATACCTCTACTGACACACTTATTAGGAGGGATATGGTACTATGATACATTTATTAGGAGGAATATGGTACTATGATATACCTCTACTGACACACTTATTAGGAGGGATATGGTACTATGATACATTTATTAGGAGGAATATGGTACTATGATATACCTCTACTGACACACTTATTAGGAAAGATATGGTACTATGACACACTTATTAGGAGGAATATGGTACTATGATATACCTCTACTGACACACTGGCGTGTCTCTTTGACACTTTGTGACTAAGCTTCTTCTCCCTGGACGGTTCACCATGGCCAGATGTGGTATCCTGTGTACAATTATCCTTAGCAAAGTTTTTCTTACAGTCTGCATCAGTTTCTACAGCTGCTGGATCTGGATCAGGATCTGGATTCTTGGCACGCTCAAAGAAATACGTAATTTTAGGAACGGGTGGTTTTTTAAATACCTTGGTAATGGGGGTCACTGTATTTGTGTTTATATCACTACATGTAGTACTTTCTTTTACTAATTCACTTGCTTTCTGAAACTGTGTTCCAAAGTTTCTTGAATCTTGTAACTCCGGTAAATCACTTGAAGCACTAGGAATCTCGCCATTCACACGGAGAGCACCACTGGCAGTTCCTTCCGTCTCAGAATCTGTGGAAGAGCTGGGGTTAGAAAGACTCGACAAATGAGATGAGTGGCAACTATTTTTCATCAGAAAACTTGCTTTCACAAACGTTATATCTGTTTTTGAACTGCCCACTGAATCAAATGAGACTGGTGGTTTTGGGATAGAAGGAAAATCCACACCATTGTTACTTTCTGTTTTATTTATCACATCATCAACATTACTCTCACTGCCAGGAACCAGAGATTTGTGGAGCTCTTTTGATCCAGTACACTTCTTAATATCATTAATGATTTTCATTGTTGAGGTTTTATACATATTGGCCAGTTTGTTGGATTTGAAGATGTCGTATTCTACATCGATTGCACAGCATTTTGGAATGTAGTCTGCTGCAGCCAGCTTTGCAGGAATGTCTACATAGTATCCCATGTAATTATTCTTCAAAGCTACTTCAATCATTCCTAGGCAGTGCTCTCTGATCTACAAAGAAAAAAATTCACAAACATGTATAACATTAATTATATGATGTAGGATCAAAAAGCTACAGGTAAACATCTATGCATTTATCATAAGAGGCCCATGGGCCTTAATGGTCACCTGAGCATCACTAAAAATACTTATGTTAGAAGTGTTGCATGTTGATGGTGCAAGAGTGCATATTTCCAACCCCTTAGAACTGAATGCTATCATGTTTTTGTGATCAACAGTTATAACCACATTTCTTTATTGCAAAAAACCCCCACTTTATCAGTAAGTCATCTTGGTCGCATGACTTTGATTTAGTGTCCAGGCACATTGTGTAGTAATTAGCTTTAGTGTCCAGGCACGGTGTGTAGTAATTAGCTTTAGTGTCCGCGGGCACATTGTGTAGTAATTAGCTTTAGTGTCCGGGCACATTGTGTAGTAATTAGCTTTAGTGTCCGGGCACATTGTGTAGTAATTAGCTTTAGTGTCCGGGCACATTGTGTAGTAATTAGCTTTAGTGTCCGGGCACATTGTGTAGTAATTAGCTTTAGTGTCCGGGCACGTTGTGTAGTAATTAGCTTTAGTGTCCGGGCACGTTGTGTAGTAATTAGCTTTAGTGTCCGGGCACGTTGTGTAGTAATTAGCTTTAGTGTCCGGGCACGTTGTGTAGTAATTAGCTTTAGTGTCCGGGCACGTTGTGTAGTAATTAGCTTTAGTGTCCGGGCACATTGTGTAGTAATTAGCTTTAGTGTCCGGGCACATTGTGTAATTAGCTTTAGTGTCCGCGGGCACATTGTGTAGTAATTAGCTTTAGTGTCCGGGCACATTGTGTAATTAGCTTTAGTGTCCGCGGGCACATTGTGTAGTAATTACCTAGAGGCAGACAGCTGAAGACATGAACGCTATATATACTACTGGAGTTCTGTTATTAGGGCTTTAGCTATGCACCTAAATGAAGATATTTCAAATGCAATACATTTTCATTGCATGAACCTAATCTCATGACCTACAGGAATCATAAGTTTCACAAATAGGCACAAAATATTCTTATGTAAAAACCCTGGGGTTGCAAAATTCACAAATTTGGTACACCCCTTTCTGCTTTTCCTTAATATGCATTTTGTTTTTATATAGTATCATCAAAATTAAGAAGTCTTTCAAATGATCAACATTTAATTATTAGGACCATTTTGGCCCCACCCTGGTACCAAACCCCCTACCCCTGGGATCATGAAATTCTTTTCTTTTTTTTCAATTTTGGTAAAGGGCTACCTGCTCCTTCTAAATACCCATGTAGATTCAATTCAGTATCAAAAGCATTGAAGAAGGTGTTATTTAAATGTTTTACACATAAACACTACAGATATGTCAAGTTTAGCCCTGTCCTCAAATCAGAACCTCTATTCTCGAGATCATGAAATTTACAATTTCAGTAGAAGCTTTCCTGCTCTACATGGATATGCATTAAGTTTTTACTTACAGTAACACGTGCAGTTGTAGAAAAAGGATTAATAAAAGCTGGTCATTTTTGGCAGTTTTTGCCCTGCTCCTAAAGCCAGGGGGTGCAAGAGTCCTGAAATTTAGAATTTGATGCCCCAGCCCTTGTCCCAAAGATGCTTCATACCAAATTTGAAAAGAATAAGAAGAGCAATTATCAAGAAGAAGTCAAAAATGTTCAATTGTTAACTCATGATGAGCGATGCATGACGGCATATGAAGATCAACTGCAATATGTCACCTGAGTTTACCTATAGCAACTCAGGTGACCTAATAAAAGAAAAAAAAGATTTCTTATACATTAAAGACGTCTGTTTAAAGCATGATCCGTGGGGTCAGGGAGGGGGCCACAAGAGAGGTTCAAAGATTTTTATATAGGAATATGTAGAAAAATTCCTCTAAAAATCTTATCAAGAATTGTAAAGGTACAATGTGGAAAATGAATGAGCAAGAATCCTCTTTAAGTGTGGATGTTTATTCACACAACAAATTCTGGAAACAGGATGGGGACACAGAAGGGGTTCAAAATTTAAATGAGAAAATTAAAAAAAAATATTTCAAGATGTCAAATCAATATGTAAGTATCCTCTTTAAGTGTAGATTCAAGTTTATTCACACCATGATCCCTTGGGTTAGAACAAGTTGTGAGGGCGTTGAATTTGACATAGAAAATTATTCTCAAGAGCCACAAGGATTCAAAATGTGAAATTAATATGCAAGCATCCTCATGTAGCGTAGATTCAAGTTCACATGCTCCCCCTGGCCAGGGTGGGGGTCATAATTGGGATTTAATATTCTACATGGAAAACTGTAATAGCTCAGGTGAGGGGGTGGCCCATGGACCTTTTATTGAGGTTTCTATTTGGCTCTCAGTTCCCAGGGGGACAGCTATCTCAAATTCACTGTGATGATACATCCAGGTTAGACTAGGTACCCCTTGTTTGTCGTAAGAGGCGACTAAATGGGGCGTTCCTTTGGATGAGACTGTAAAAACAGTAGGTGTGGCACAATCCTCCCTTCTCAAATACCGTAAGCGCAGAGCATAGGCCTAAATTTTGCAGCCCTTCACTGGCAAAGGTGACATCTCCATATGAGTGATAAATTCTCGAGAGGGACTTTAAACAATATACAATCAATCAATTTTGGCCCAAATACAAAATTGAAACTGTTTAATTCATAAATACACAACAAGCACTGATTACAGCAGGTCATCTGAGATGACCTAATTCTATTTTATTATGAGTGCATTCCAGTATCACGGCCTTGGAGTTCATAGCAAAACTTGCTGCATTAGCGGAGCTGAATTAGAACACAATACCTTTACTGTTAATTTAGGAATCCTCTGGCTTGCAGCATCCCTAAGAGGGCAATCTTCACTTGGCATGACGAAATCACTGTTCCCTTCATCTGCTGTGTTTCCCTGTTAAATGGAAAATTAAAACTCCTGAATAGTCTTTCTTCTGAGGTTTTTCATTTGAAATTTTTAAAATGTACCAGTGAACATGCATTTTTAATTGCTTTATTTCAAAGTTGGCTACACTAAAACACACTTATAGTGAGGTGCTGGGCACGAACTATTCTTTATATTGAATTTTACTGTACACTGATACAATCTAAAAACAAGTCCGATCTTCAGGCTAGACCTGCATTGCCTTAAGACATTGCCACACAACACTACTATATTAACTGCATATCAATAATCATTCCTGGGACCATGAAGTAAGTTTGGTTCCCCCAAGAGAATGCCATGAAAAATATAACTCTACCTCACAAGGAAAATCTGTCTATCATAAGAGAATGCCATGAAAAATATAACTCTACCTCACAAGGAAAATCTGTCTATCATAAGAGATGCATGATATCTTCTGTTCAGTGAACAATTATTCAACCAGAACCAAAGAAGAATTCTCATAAAGTATCTATATACCAAATTTAAGCTGAATGTGTGCATCTATAGCTGAGATAATAGAAACTGAATTACAAATTCTAAATGAAAGCAGATAAGAATAGAGTAAGGGGAAATTAAGGCAACTATGATATACAGTAAAACATGGTTATAGTGAACCTCCAGGGCCAGTAAAATACGGTTCGTTATAACCAAATTCTGTTACATCCAATAACATTCTCATTATTTTCCTCTCATAGGAGAATAAATATCTCTTTGAAATAAGCATGAATTTGTTATAAGCGCATACATGTGATACATACAGCCTTTACATAAAATTTACGCGTTTTCAACCCAATTCAAGCTGTTATGCCTGTGCATTAAAATTCATTTGAAATGAAAAATAATATACTCCACATCGACCCTATTTCTGAAAATTAAGATAGGTGCCATAAGTGTTCTGGACAGATTGATGGATGGACAGATTGTTGGATGGACAGAAGGTGAAGGGGGATGAGTGGCTCCTACACTTGAGCTTGCTGCTGGTGATGTAATCAGGAAAGAGTTTGAAGCTGTTTTACCACTTTTTGTTGGCCTGCTTACTTTGCGCTTTTGGAACTCCTTTGCAATGAGTGCATTCCGCTGTCTTTTCTCCTCTTCTTGCTCCAGTTGGTCCTGATGATACTCGGAAAATTCCTCTTCCTCTCTATAGTCATCACATTCCCTGTATTAGAAAACGAGAGTAATACACATACTGCAAATGAAACTCTGCTTATCGTAGAGGCGACTTTACATATGTTTCCTTCTTCCCAAACGGTGACTTTCTGAACAACTAATAACATCAGCGTTACTGACCATGAACCAACTAACCTACCAATCCTTTAACAATGAAAACTCACACAACGGACTTTTATCAGAGATATTTCAAAAGATTGCCAGGATACACATTAGTCAGATCAGGTGATATCGATTACGAAGGATTTAAGAAATAAAGTACGCATTTTCGTAGATGTTACAGGATAACCTTCGAGGTCATTCTGAGACAGAGGTTATTCTGAGACAGAGGAGGTCATTCTGAGACAGAGGAGGTTATTCTGAGACAGAGGAGGTCATTCTGAGGAAGAGGAGGTTATTCTGAGACAGAGGAGGTTATTCTGAGACAGAGGACATTCTGAGACAGAGGAGGTCATTCTGAGACAGAGGTTATTCTGAGACAGAGGAGGTTATTCTGAGACAGAGGAGGTCATTCTGAGACAGAGGAGTTATTCTGAGACAGAGGTTATTCTGAGACAGAGGAGGTTATTCTGAGACAGAGGTCATTCTGAGACAGAGGAGGTCATTCTGAGGCAGAGGAGGTCATTCTGAGACGGAGGTGGTTATTCTGAGACAGAGGAGGTCATTCTGAGACAGAGGAGGTCATTCTGAGACAGAGGTGGTTATTCTGAGACAGAGGAAGTTATTCTGAGACAGGAGGTTATTCTGAGACAGAGGAGGTTATTCTGAGACAGGAGGTTATTCTGAGACAGAGGAGGTCATTCTGAGACAGAGGAGGTTATTCTGAGACAGAGGAGTTATTATGAGACAGAGGTTATTCTGAGACAGAGGAGGTTATTCTGAGACAGAGGAGGTTATTCTGAGACAGAGGTTATTCTGAGACAGAGGAGGTTATTCTGAGACAGAGGTTATTCTGAGACAGAGGAGGTTATTCTGAGACAGAGGAGGTTATTCTGAGACAGAGGAGGTTATTCTGCATCATCCACAAAAAGAAAAACTTTATTTATATTCTACTATGGCTCAGAAATATACAGCTGATCGTTTTCCTATATCATATATATATATATATATATATATATATATATCCAAATTGTGTTTTTAAAAAAAATCACAGTGTCCGGTATAAAATATTAAAAGAAATAGAATAAACAGTACACAAAGTTAAAAATTTAACGCAAGCGCTTTCATTTTATAATCCTCAGGCGTTACATTTTAAAATAGTTTTGAAATGGTTTGACGTCATAAAGGCGTCCTAACATTTCACGTACATAACGACGTCATAAACGAATGAAGGGAAAAGGATTTTACGTTAAGCATATTATGACGTCATAGATAATAACAGTAAACATATTTTACAGTAAGCTATTGAGAGCCGGTTTTAAAGTCTTAATAAAGTGTCTTTCTTTTACAGATTAGTATTATACAGATAATACTATTTCCCGACGAGAAAAAGAAAGACACTTTATTAAGACTTTAAAACCGGCTCTCAATAGCTTACTGTAAAATATGTTTACTGTTATTATCTATGACGTCATAATATGCTTAACGTAAAATCCTTTTCCCTTCATTCGTTTATGACGTCGTTATGTACGTGAAATGTTAGGACGCCTTTATGACGTCAAACCATTTCAAAACTATTTTAAAATGTAACGCCTGAGGATTATAAAATGAAAGCGCTTGCGTTAAATTTTTAACTTTGTGTACTGTTTATTCTATTTCTTTTAATATATATATATATATACATGTATATATATAGCTACAAATAAGGTCACTTCGTGATATCATGGAAGCTTCCAAAACGGAATACATGGCTTTTTTTGTTGACAAAAACTGTGGGTTTGTAGAATCTACTATTTTGATAGATTTTTCAAGCATTGATCCAACAAAACTACAGACACATGGAAGAGGGTCAACTTGTCTGCATTGCCAAGCCATGTTTGTGTACATGTGTATTGATTCATCTTGAAACGCAGACGATTGCCTTTTTGTTGAATGTCAAATATCCTTCAGTCATTTATAAATTTGTAACATACATAAATTTTTATGACAGATCAAGTGAAATATGGATTTTACGGTTGCATCGAAAATTGGCAAGACACAAATTGCAAAAAACAGTAGGTAGGATCCCAACAAAACAGGTCTACATTAAGGCTGTTTTAAGGCAACGTCTAATCAGGTCCGAGGCATGAAACGTCTAATCAGGTCCGAGGCATGAAACCAATGTAGTCTCAATATGTATTAATGTGTATCACTGTTCTGATAATCTACTGATTAGTCGGTGTATATTGGAGAATAATGGATGCTGCATTTCTTTGATCTCTGCAATAACCATGGTAGAACATAAAACACAGTTCAGGAACATGACAGTACATTGGGAAAATGTAGGTTCTATAACCAGTGCAGGTCAGTGACTGGATTTTTCTCAAACTTAAGAGTTTCTGAATTTTTCAAATTTTCAAGAGACATGAGGCTTGCCAAGTGTCTCTTGAAAATTTGTAACATAAAGGAACGAGTTTGAGAAATCCGGTTACATGCTATAAGACCTGTTTCTCCCATTATATAATCGAAGGGTATTGAGGTATTTTGTATTAAACATCTTTCCTTCAGCTGATGTCAACTCTATTCAATGTACATTTACAAGCAATAGACACCGGTGATCTCCATGGGAAATGAAACTTACAAAGAAAAAGTTTGAAGATTGAAAATTAACAACAACCAATCAGAAAGGTCCCAGGTATTTCACAACATACTGTATTAGTAAAACAAAAACAGAACTGCACTAAAGTAATGAAACAAAGTTGATAATGGGCTATCTTTTAGACATTTTCTTTTCTGTATACTTTTGTTTCAGTATGAACATTTTACTCACCTCTTCACATTCCTTCTCCCTCCTTCGTACATCTCTAAATCCTCCTTAGAAACCGTGTACATTGCTCCTCCAGGCACTCCTTTCTTCATACTTCCATAGGAACATCTCTGCATGTCTTCCACGGCTTTCTCCACCTTTTTTGGTTCTGCACAGTGATCACATGATTTGTTACATTCTGGCTGTTCATCACCAAAATATTTGGTTATAGACCAATGTCTGCAGCTGTAAATAAATAGGGATAGCTGTCAATGAATAGGGATAGCTGTAAATGAACAGGGATAGCTGTTAATGAATAGGGATAACTGTAAATAAATAGGGATAGCTGTTAATGAAAAGGGATAGCTGACAATGAATAGGGATAGCTGTAAATGAATAGGGATAGCTGTAAATGATTAGGGATAGTTGTTAATGATTAGGAATAGCTGTTATTGAATAGGGATACCTGTAAATGAATAGGGATACCTGTAAATGAATAGGGATAGCTGTTAATGAATAGGGATAGCTCCTTAGGTCTCACTCCTTAACTGGTTACATAAGAACTATTTAGGAAGAATAATAAGTCCAACACTGGTTGGTTCTTGATGAATATTTCACAGAGACAGTTCACTAAAGCAGTTGAAGGAATTCTGTTGGTTCTTCTTTGAGATTTCTGTTAGACTGCGATTGTTGTTGGAACAATTTCTCTTGTTACCGAACCACTTCTTCACCTGCTCCGATGTTATGCCTCCCTGGGTTGCAATCAGCTCCTAGACGATAGAGTCTGGATACCGATGATCCAGGTTCTTCTCGTAGCAGTCTTCCATGATTTGGATGGATTTTTTTGAGAATTTGGCTCGTTGTCTCCAATTTGGTTGAAATGGCTTAGATTTCTGGTTCCTGATGTCTTCCAACAAGCAGAGACTCTGTTCCATCTGATCCATCATCTGGTTGAGTTGGTTGCAATGAAGGTTGAGCACCATAGAACGGTCAGGTGGGCATGGATATCTTGTCAGGTTAAGGTGCTCTATTTGGAGTTTTGCGGACTGGTACATGTAGAATTGACACAGCTGTTGAATATCCTGTGGGTCGTCCATACAAAAAATCTAAAATTTCTGACAAATGTCCTGCTCTCGCTGGAGGAGGAAGGTGTTGCTGTGAGACTTGCATGTTGCTGTGAGACTTGTGTGTTGCTGTGAGACTTGTGTGTTGCTGTGAGACTTGTGTGTTGCTGTGAGACTTGTGTGTTGCTGTGAGACTTGTATGTTGCTGTGAGACTTGTGTGTTGCTGTGAGGCTTGTATGGCTCTGTAGGGAATTTCACAAGCTCTGTTGCTGGATCAGTGATGCGAGTTAAAGCTGCACACAACATGCCACAGAGACAACGAGCCAAATTCTCAAAGAAATCCATCCAAATCATGGAAGACTGGTACGAGAAGAACCTGTATCATCCGTATCCGGACTCTATCGCCGTGGAGCTGATTGCAACCTAGGGATAACATCAGAGCAGGTGAAGAAGTGGTTCGGTAACAAGAAAAATCGTTCCAACAACACTCACAGTCTAACAGAAATCTCAAAGAAGAACCAACAGAATTCCTTCAACTGCTTTAGTGAACTGTCCCTGTGAAATATTCATTAAGAACCAACCAACATTGGACTTATTCTTCCTAAATAGCTCTTATGTAACCAGTTAAGGAGTGAGACCTGAAAACACCAGAAACACTGCACTTTTGGTGGAAGGACTTACAAAAGAAAATCTGTAAGAGAGATATAGAGCTGTGGACATAAAAAGTGCTCTATTGAACCTTTAAGTGTAACGGTTATGCATGTTAATTTGTGTGCTAATTTGTTATGTGACTAATGTTTTAAATCCTGCAGAAACACAACATAAAACTGCTGATCAATACATGTATTTCTTAATTAACGCTGATTGTTCATTGTTGCCAGCATTTAATAAATTAATAACTTTCTCTATTCATAGTTGTATTATTTTATGCTACTGAGAGTCCAAGAAACATTGGGGGGAAAAACAAACTAGAAATATCTCCATAGGACATGAATGTCCCGCCAAATGTGACATTTGAAATACAATATGAAAAATAAAACACAGGGATTTATCAGTACATTCTCATGGACCGATATTCTGCCCTCTTTACAAAGGAAAATATGTTGAATTTTTCTCATTTTGTGGAAAAAATCAAAATACTAAACCCCCTTTTTCTTTCTTCTTTTTTAAAAAGAAAATTATGCAGAATAAGGATGAACATGGGGGGGGGGGGGGGGGCAAGGGGGGGGCAATTGAGGGGAAATATCTCCTTCTGGTTGAATGTTGCCTAGCTATCAATATAAAGATTATCATTATCCAAAATTACCTCTAACAAATGGGGAAAAAAACAATTCATGCAAATATGAAATGCAGATCCTCATTTATATAGATGGATATCACCGGACATGACAAACACTATATGCCCCAGCCATATTCAGAAAAGGGCAAAAAAAATGTCTTCATTAATTGCTTTGAAACTGAGCTAGCCACCAAATAGGGAATAGTGAGGTCAAGGTCACAGGGAAGGTCAAGGTAAAAACTTTTTGCCACAGTTGAATAGCTTCCACTAATATGTATCAGTTGAAGAGTTTTCATAAAGATATTGTCCATAGTTGCTTTGAAACTAAGCTTAACACCACATGGGGAAAAATGAGGCCAAGGTCACAGGAAACATTAAGGTAAAAAAATATTGACCCATAGGTATCCGCATACAAGGTTTGATAAAAATATCTTGAAAAGTTTCTTTGAAACTTAGCTAAACGCACAGTGTGACAGAAGGACAGATGGAAGACGGACATGACAAACACTTTATGTCTGGGCCATATTCATGACGGGCATAAAAAAAACAATGCATGGATTTGATAAAGGTCTCCTTGATCATCATGACTATACAAACAATAATTTTTTTCCACGTTTCGAAGTATAGCAGAAAAATAATGTATAAACGGGTTTTCAGTCATGTGATGTATGTTATTCGTGGGATGATCATTTTTAACCAATGAAAATGCTTGCGATGCATAGTGTTCAATTGTGTGTCTCAGGTGGTCATTCTCTAGCCGCCTTTCGAGCTGTGAACTCAAGTTTTTCTTATTTTCAATATAATGAAAATGTGATGAAATAGGATTTGCAGTAATAAAGGATGCCCAGTTTTCAGAGTTTTTTGGTCCCAAAATTCAAGGGGTTTCATCTCTGTTTCCACCCTGGGCTTCGTATATTACATAATTTTTTTCCCCATAGAACATTCGAGAATAATTACGTGAAGATGAATCTTGCACAATGTATAGACACTGTTATGTTAGATGAATATGAATTATAAGTGGATGTCAAATAACTATGGCGGGCTGTCGGCAAAATATTATAATTTTGTTTTTGTCATCAGATATGGAAATATAGTGGATACTTTGTCTTCAATGCATCCTATAGTAAAGATTTTTGTTTACAATTGCATAATTCTTTTTAGGTTTTGATCCCACCCTTCAGCAACCAAGAGGACAGGAGCTATGAAATTCACACTTTTTGTTCCCTTTGTCCCATCAATGCTACACGTCAATTTTGGTAAATATTGGTCCTCTGGTACCTGGGAGGTTGAAAATGTTCAAATGTTTAATGCATACAGACAAATAGTAGTAGGTCACCTGAGTAATCTAAACAGGTAATCTATACACCTGCAACTTATGACATACATATGTAATATTTTCTGTGAACACTTCAGATGTTATAACACCTATTTTTACACTGTTCCTTCAAGATTTGGGTATCAATGGATTCCTTACAATAGTTTCCCATTGCTCGTATCAGATACGACAAATTGATCCTAGTTTGCACTCTCTCAGTGACGCGATAAGTGTGCACTAATTACACAATATTTCATGGCAAATTCATTAATATGTAAACTTGCTGCCGCTGATGTTTAACGACAACGTGAATTTGCAAAAATTTGAAATGCTAAGATAAATATTCATCATACCTACATTTTCTACAGAATGTTTGGCTATATCAGTGTTATCCATGTCCAGCTGTCATTCTCTTGTTTACAGAGAATTTTGACCCAAATTCACCAAAAAAAATTGATGCAAGAAAAGTTCTTGAATTACTGTAAGTTTTGAATACCAGTGATAAATATATTTGTTGAAAATTGCATACCTTAAACTTTCACAATAGTTAACAATGGCTTGGAAACCATTTTCTGCAGCTTTCTTTCTAACTTTGTTTGCTTCCGCAGCTTTCTACAATATCATCAAAGTGTCGTCATTAATTTCCATAATTCATCAGCGATATGAAATATATTGCAGAACAAGAGGTCCATGGGCCACATCACTCACCTGATCAGCAGTTCCTAACAATAAACAAGCTTGAGCAAAACTATCATTATACAAGCAGCTTGGTTCAGAAAAAAACTTTTTAAAGAAAACAACTAAAAATTCATTAATTATCAAACTTATTTATCAAACTTGACTACAAATTCCTAAATTATCACATGCCCTTGTAGATGGATATGGCCTTTCATATTAACAAATTTCATGTAAGGATGCTTTGTGCCAAGTTTGGTTCCCTATACATTTGCATGTAAAACTTTGATCCCCAATCTGATTAAAATCAGCTCCTCGATCTGCTCCTTTATTATTATTTTTTAGTCACAAGTAGCGACAAAAAATAAATAAATAAAGGAGCGGATCAAGGAGCTGATTTTAATCAGATTGTTTGATCCCCCTATTGTGACCCCAACATACCCCTAGGGGTCATGATTTTTACTAACTTGAATCTCCACTATCTCAGGAAGCTTTCATATAAATTTCAGCTTTTCTGGCCGAGTGGTTTTTGAGAAGAAGATTTTTAAATGACTCCACCCTATTTTTTCATTTTTGTCATTATCTCCCCTTTGAAGGGGGCATGCCCTTCATTTGAGCAAACTTGAATCCCCTTCACCTAAGGATGCTTTGTGTGAAGTTTGGCTGAAATTGGGCAAGTGGTTCTGGAGAAGATGAAAATGTGAAGAAGTTTACACTGAAGACACTGACAGACAACGGCCAAATTTTGATAAGAAAATCTCACTTGAGCCTTCGCCTCAGGTGAGCTAATAAGAATCAATGACAAGTTAACTGTCTGTTAAAATTAACGACGCTTCGTGCAACTGGGTCCTGGATGTTCTGCGGAATCACATGCCATTAACATGCGTGACCACCTTGATATTGTATATTATTTTAAATTTATCACTTTATCTCTCTTGTAAACAAAAATAAAATCAATACCTATATCATATTGAAATATAATAAAAATAGTGAAGTTGTAAATTGCCTGACTTCTACTGATATCAAATATTCGGGTGTAGGTGTGTGTTTATTTTACTCTTAACTGAGAGGATGAATAACTGAATTCCATATGGACCAGTATTATAGACAATACACAATTATCAACAAGTTTATTAACATAACGTGCATGTTTTATATAATGCATTCCTTCTCTAATCTAGTCCAGCTGGACAAAAGATCGTTTTACCATGTCCATTCGTGTCAAAAGTTTGTCAATTGCACAAACAATCCACCATGAATGTTTTTCTTTTATAAAAGAAATCGTCAGATCCACATCTACATTATCTAATCAAAAACAACTCGAATATCAATAAAACAACACATGGAAATCATAGATATAGGGTTTGTATAATTCTCTCTTTTTTGAGCATTCATACTACCATGATTTTCTTCAACATGAGAAAATCACAATCTTTTCCGACTTCAATTTTAACCTGCTATACAATATGAAGTATACATGTATTACAGTGACACTTGTCTAATTCTGGCAGAAAAAAATCATTACGATATTTCGCATACAGAGCTTACTTTACATATGAATTCAAAATTTGGTTCGGAATGTTAACAGTTTATGCAAAATATCGAATTGCACAAGATCCAGATGAGACAAGTTTGACTGTAAATGTCTATACACTAACAGTGAATCTGGAGTTCTCTTTGTTGAGGAGGAATGCGACAGTGTCCCTCTCATGCCTGGAATAATAAAGTCTGCAGAAAGATTGGGCACCATCCCTTCCAGCACGGCCCGATTCCTGATAATAACCCGACATTGATTTGGGTATTGTCCAATGGGCAACAAATCTACAAGAAACTATGATCAATACTACGCATACATTTATAAAGCAAGATATGAATATTCATTAGTGACAAATCTACAAGAAACTATGATCAATACTACGCATACATTATAAAGCAAGATATGAATATTCATTAGAGAGATGTGTCAGCCCTTTTAATTCTAAATTAGCATTTGTAATCTGAATGAGCTATATACCCATCCCAAATGTCATCCAGATATACAAGATTCAGTCAAAGGGGATTTGAATTACAATGTTAAATGTTTTAAACATTTCTTTACCAATGACCTTAAATTTGGCCTGATAATCTCTTAAAAGAACAAGAAATATCCAATAAACATATTTCTAGTTGCAGAGGTCATATTCATTGACCCTGTAGCCCAAAGGCCCAATCTGATTAAAACCGACCCCCCCCCCCCCCTCCCCTTTCTCCTTATACTTGTCAGAGACCCTGACGAGTGTAATAAGAAGGAAGTGGTTTTAATCAGACTGCCAAAGGCCTATTCAAGATGACCTTTTCATTAGAGCTACCCATGGTGAAAATATAAAGACTCAATTCTGACAATATGACAATAACCAGCTAGGTTAAGGTGTCAGACAACCTCATGTAAATAGAGACCAAAAACAATATGCCCCCTCTCCGTCTCTCTATCTTATATTTCAGGGCATTAAAAGTGAAGATTATAGAAATGTGCAGACCATACTTGCAGTTACCTTGATTATCATGTAGTGAAAACGGACTGAAATTGAACTTATCCACTATGCATTCGGATGTCCATGATGCATGGTTTATATCTAGTAATTCCCAAATTACCAAATGTGTGTTAAAATTTGTGTGGTCCCATAAAATTGATAACTTGATTGCCAAAATGGCAAATGAATTCTTCAGAGAGGACATATATACATTGTATTTGCAATATGTCACTTCCTGTCTGTCTGTCTGGCTACTGTTTATTGACAGTAATGATGTTTAGCAAATCTAAAGAGCCTGATCCAAATTTTGGTCAAGTTTAAACTTTGAGATGTGAACATTCACTACCTAACATTAGGTTTGTCAACCCCCATTCCAAAGCTGATTGTGGCTGCAATCACGGGAAACCTGCCCTCCATCCAGTCTGTTTGAACTGTCTCCCTGATGTCAGTCTTCAGTCCTGCATGGTATGGCTTGGTTATTACACCTTTTCTTGTCAAATGAGAGGCCACCTCTGCACAGGCATCTCTTGTTCGACAGTAGACAATCCCACATCCATATTCTGTCTACAATAAGTCAAAACACATGTATGATGTTGACTTCCATGGTTGCAATGCTGGGATTTACATAGTAAGCTGCATATTAAATTTACTGTCCAATCAAATTAATCATTATAGGAACGAAGCACTTCCATTTTTGAAAGTGGTATTTCTTAACTTCACTATCACTGCAATATTGTCTAAAGAAAAGTCTGTAGAAAAGGACTTAGATACTGGTTGGGCAAAATCACTTTTGGTCTTTTCTGAGCGACCAATAAAATTGCCAATGAAATGACCAATAAAGCAGATAAAGCATTATCAACTGTGCATATCAGACAGCATGTACGTTCATGATCTCGAACAGCTTAGAACAATGATGACTTTTAAAATGCACACGTTGACAACGTGGAAAGTGAATTCATGATTCCTAACTAACATCATAGCAAGCGAAAAGGGCACTTCATGTAGCAGGCTCTAATGATTACAACGGGGAAAATTTGAGTCTACACATTCCTCCAATGAATTTTCTATGTCAAGTAAAAACTAATCCTATCCCCCACCCTTTCTGATCTCACAAAATCCTGTTGAGCTGAGATTATGAACTTACATGGAGTAAGTCAATATTCATCCTTGTCTTATGATCCCTTGACAGTATGTAATATTGATTGGAAATGAGAAGGCCTAATGTCCAACAAAATGTTATATCAATCATGGCGGGGGCAAGATGATAGGTGCGACATCACGTACAGTCTTTCTTTTGACGTCATCATAAAAATGTCGGATCTTACTGAGGAGATCGTTTTGTGTAGCAGAAAATACAAACCTCTGGTTTTATTGCATCTAAAAATAGAAACTGTTAGCATAGATTTCCAGTTTCAGCTCATTGGTATACATGTATCCAGAGATGCAAAACATGATTCTCTCCCTCCATTTTATTGCCTAAGGTTTAGTTTAACAATTACATCCACACACAAGGTGAAAATCACCACGCCATTCAGAGAAACTGTACTTATGTCCATGAAAATATGCAACTGTAAGCTTGGCATCTAATTAGCATGATTAGCTTGATCAATTGTAAGCTTTTAACTGGAATTCACTGTATCATTACCAACAGGAGGCCCATGAGCCACATCACTCTCCTGAGTCACCTTGGCCCTTATCAAAAGATTTTCCATGTATATTTGCATGTAAAACTTTGGTCCCTATTGTGGCCCCACCCTACCCCCGGGGGCCATGATTTGAACAAACTTGAATCTGCACTATGTCAGGAAGCTTTCATGTAAATCTCAGCTCTGGCCCAGTGGTTCTTGAGAAGATTTTTAAATGACCCCACCCTATTTTTGCATTTTGTGATATCCCCTTTGAAGGAGGCATGGCCCTCCATTTGAACAAACTCGAAAGCCCTTTACCCAAGAATGCTTTGTGCCAAGTTTGGTTGAAATTGGCCAAGTGCTTCTGGAGAAGATGAAAATGTGAAAAGTTTACTCTGAGTACAATGGACAAATTTTGATCAGAAAAGCTCACTTGAGCTAAACAACGAGAGACCCAACATGCAACAAAACTGAACTTACATTTCTTTATACATGTTCATGTATTTGTGAATGCTGAAATATTTTAAAATCCATGTGATACAGATTAGGATTATATTGAGCTGTGCTCACCCTAATAATAGCACCTTCAACATATTTTGAGCGGATCTAACATCTAATTCTAATTAGATTGCCTTCTTGCAGTACATGTACCAACATTGTATTCATACCTTACTTTCATACATCGATCTGGTATAATAATAAATCTGACACAGATTTATTCATCTCACAAAAAATATCAGTCCTGTGTTTTTCAAAAACACCCACAGTCCTTTTCACAAAGATTCAACTTTAGAAATGCTGTATTAAATCTATTTCTATTCCATTTCTTGCAGAATTTATGAGTTAGGATATAAAGCAT
Organism: Ostrea edulis; assembly: GCF_947568905.1. NCBI lineage: Eukaryota > Metazoa > Mollusca > Bivalvia > Ostreida > Ostreidae > Ostrea > Ostrea edulis. The sequence continues at coordinate 17,720,717 of NC_079165.1, read as the reverse complement.
ATCCATGATTGATAAACTTGCATACAGACAGAAATAAATTCACTATCTTAGTCGTAAGATATTTTGTGAAAAGGCCATCGAAATAGGAAAATTTTGAGCTTGCTTTGCCTCAGACATGTTTTGAATCATCGTCGGATACCCACAGCTGATCTCGTCTTCTACTCATCAATCAGTCATGGGTATCTGACGATGGTTTTGAATGAAACTTAATAAATTACTTATGAACAACCTGCAGTACCTTGAGGTAACTGTTCAAACGGTTTCCTACTTGAAACTATCAGCCTGTGTTTGCTTCTAAAGTGAAGTGAAGTTACATCTACGGCGATGATATACATGTAGCACACAACAGATCTTACCCAATTTTCTAGTGTCGAATTTTCTTCCTTGGTGACATCCATCCTTCCTAGTGCTGTGAGAGCAAATTTCATCAGGTCCTCATATGCATCATGAACAACATCTTTCATCCTAACATCATAATGGATGTTGGATCTAAAACAGCTTGTTTTAAACTTAGCAACCGGTTCTTTCAGTTTTAGCTGCAGGATTATGTCCGCCGCTGTTTGAGCTGTTGCAGTGGCAGTTAACGCAATACAAGGCACGCCAGGCATAATTTTTCTAAAATAGCCAAGCTTCAGATAATCTGGTCGAAAGTCATGTCCCCATTGTGACACACAGTGGGCTTCATCTATGATGAAGTATTTTAAAATTTGCCTGGTTACGAGTCCTTTCACGATTGTTTTGCATTCGTCTGATGCAGCTTGTTCTGGAGTTATATACAGGAGCTTTGTTTGAGGTGTGGTTTGCTTTAGATCTGCTACAACCCTGGCTCTTTCCTTAGCGGTCATCTTACTGTTGATGGTTTCTGCAGGAATATTCAGAAGTTCCAGATGGCTTAGTTGATCGTGCATAAGTGCAATAAGAGGCGACACGACCAACGTAACCCCAGTCGATGCAACTGCTGGAAGCTGGAAGCAGAGGGACTTTCCAGCTCCCGTCGGCATAGAGATGAATACATCACGTTCACCTGAAAGTACAAGCATATATCTTATGTATGTGTTCTACACAGCGCATTCTTGTCATCTACTTATCATGATACATACAATACACAGGCTAATGGACAATTCATGTGAAATTCTCATGTGAATATTCTAACATGAATTTCTGGTGAAAAATGATTCCTGTGAAGTTCATGTGGATATATCAACGTTAATTTCACATGAATTACTTTTCACATGAAATTCATGTGAGGCACATTTGCCTGTGTAGTGACCTTGACTAGATACCTTGGCTTATCACTTCATAGTCATAGCACACTGCCTGGACATGAGCAATCTTGGTACAAAGTGTAAGCTTCTAATGTGTTTACAATACAAAGTTATCCCCGGAGCATGAAGTTGGATGGATGTATGCACATGATAATTCCATGTAAATGACACCCAAACTTTGTTTGTGAAGGGTATGTTTATACACCCTGTTTGTTTGTGAAGGGTATGTTTATACACCCTGTTTGTTTGTGAAGGGTATGTTTATACACCTTGTTTGTTTGTGAAGGGTATGTTTATACACCCTGTTTGTTTGTGAAGGGTATGTCTATACACCCTGTTTGTTTGCTTGATGTTCATGAGTATAACAGTTTCCTAATGATGTAATTCATTTTCAGTATATGATCTTTACAAATTGTACATCCAGCCATCATACTGAATAGTGGACACACATACCATCAAAGCAAAGTTCCTGCCATCTGTTTAAGCCTTACAAAGGTGGTCATGTAACATATCACACCACTGGATGGCAACTCGGAGGTAAACAATAGGCATATAAAAAAAATTCCTCATGTGAATAGCTGCACTCTCCCAAGTAAACTCAACAAGCCTGGCTTTGTCTTGACCTTTAGGGTCAAGGTGTGCGGAACCTTGAATCTAGTCAAGGTGTGCGGAACCTTGAATCTAGTCAAGGTGTGCGGAACCTTGAATCTAGTCTAGGTGTGAGGAACCTTGAATCTAGTCAAGGTGTGAGAAACCTTGAATCTAGTCTAGGTGTGCGGAACCTTGAATCTAGTCTAGGTGTGAGGAACCTTGAATCTAGTCAAGGTTGGCGGAACCTTGAATCTAGTCAAGGTGTGCGGAACCTTGAATCTAGTCAAGGTGTGAGGAACCTTGAATCTAGTCAAGGTGTGAGGAACCTTGAATCTAGTCAAGGTGTGAGGAACCTTGAATCTAGTCAAGGTGTGCGGAACCTTGAATCTAGTCAAGGTGTGAGGAACCTTGAATCTAGTCAAGGTGTGCGGAACCTTGAATCTAGTCAAGGTGTGAGGAACCTTGAATCTAGTCAAGGTGTGAGGAACCTTGAATCTAGTCAAGGTGTGAGGAACCTTGAATCTAGTCAAGGTGTGAGGAACCTTGAATCTAGTCAAGGTTGGCGGAACCTTGAATCTAGTCAAGGTGTGCGGAACCTTGAATCTAGTCAAGGTGTGCGGAACCTTGAATCTAGTCAAGGTGTAAGGAACCTTGAACCTAGTCAAGGTGTAAGGAACCTTGGATCTGAACTATATAAGGCTCATCAAATATTGATTTAAAATGTATCGCATCCTATGGTTAGTACCTTTTGTCGAGACGATTTCTAGGCCTACAGTTGGTAACCAGAGGTTTCAGTCCTATTCAAGTTTGTCAGCCCTATTCAAATTTGGCTTACAGAAATTTCATCATTTTTCAAATTCAAATAATTTTGTGAACTTTTAAAATTGGCCAACGGAATACTTTTTTCACAACTGAGTGTGAGTTATCTCCCCTTGAATACAGGGACACACAACAAGTTGTAGTCCTCCATTCATAGCATCAAATTATAAAGAATAGATAGCAAACATACTATATCTGATTGTAATTAAGTGCCGGTTAAAGAATCTTTCTAAGAAATTAAGTGTAATTACTGAAAAAATAATAAACTTATAATAATTTTAGTCACTGATTATATGTATGCCTCCCTTGTGTGAATTTTTTGTAGGGAATGTTGGATCATGATGTGACAAAGTATGTAAATATTAGTCCTTGACTTAGATTGGGATGTCTTCCACATATCAGCATTGATTCTAATCAATATTTTCGACAGCTAAAATGCCAGTAATTATGTGTGTAACCAACACATGTACATTAGTGGGAGATCTAGAGGGGGGTTACAGGGTTGCAACCCACCAACTTTAATAGGTTAAATATCTTTTTTAAAAGGTAATTTTTAGCCATTTCGACATCTTCAGCTACCCCCCCCCCCCTTTCTTGGGTAGATAAAGTACAAACCACCCCCTTTGAAAATTATCTGGATCTCCCACTGTACATTATTAACATATTATCATTTCACTCGGTGGACAATTTTTTTTTCACATTAGTTGTCAATGAAACGAAATTATATCATATCCATATCTTTCACGTAATCTTTCTGTTGAAATCTGTGCTTTTATTTGGGATTCAATCTTTTGAAAATTAATTTTTGTGTAAATCAACTTACGTTGTACAGCTCCACCTGCATTTCAATGTACACAAAAATATTTTATTATCAGGCACACATGCAGCACCCCAACTTTCCAGTGTAAGGGTGGTAACTGCAACAAGTGGCCCAAGGGCCACATCGCTCAACTGAGTTACCTTAGCCCCGGGGGCCATGATTTGAACGAATCTGGAAGCTTTCATGTAACTCTCAGCTCTTCTGGCTCATTAGTTCTTGAGAAGATGATTTTTAAAGATTTTCTCTATTTATTCTCATGTAAAACTTTGATCCCCTATTGTGGCCCCAACTTACTCCGGGGGCCATGATTTGAACAAACTTGAATCTGCACTATGTCGGGAAGCTTTCATGTAAATCTCAGCTCTTCTGCCTCATTGGTTCTTGAGAAGATGATTTTGAAAGATTTTCCCTATATATTTCTATGTAAAACTTTGATCCCCTATTGTGGCCCCAATCTACCCCCGGGGGGCCATGATTTGAACAAACTTGAATCTGCACTATGTCAGGAAGCTTTCATATAAATTTCAGCTCTTCTGGCTCATTGGTTCTTGAGAAGATTTTTAAATGACCCCACCCTATTTTTGCATTTTTGTGATTATCTCCCCTTTGAAGGGGGCATGGCCCTTCATTTGAACAAACTTGAAAGCCCTTTACCCAAGGATGCTTTTGGCCAAGTTTGGTTATAATTGGCCCAGTGGTTCTTGAGAAGAAGATGAAAATGTGAAAAAATTACAACGACGTCAACGCCGATAGACAACGGACAAATTTTGATCAGAAAAGCTCACTTGAGCCTTCGGCTCAGGTGAGCTAAAACTGTAGGCCGTCACTAATGGTTATTTTGACTGTGTCAAATTCTTTGCCTAACCTTCCATAACAACAATTATTGTGAATTTACTCGACAGTCAAAATACACAGTTTTCACATGTTTTATGGATAGTATCATTTTACACATTATATCAGTTGTGGCAGTCAGATGGGTTTGATTGCCAGTGCCAGATACCTCAGCTGGTAGAGCACCTAACTAAAAGATTCAGGGACCCTGCATTGAAATCTGTCTGGTCAGTTGCATTTTCTCCCATCCTGTTACATTTAGTGCCATGGACCATGCAGCCCCTGGAACTGACGGGTGAAAATGCCTGCCAGGGGATGAAGATCCCCTGGATTGGTGTCTTTAAAGCGTTAAGGAGGGTGCCAGGAATGTGGCAGACAGATGGGTTCAATCACCTGTACCAGATAGTTGGACTGGTGGAGTCCCTAACTAAAGATTTAGGGGGCATGAGTTAAAATCCAGGACAAGTCCGATGCATCTTCTCCCTTCCTTTTACACAGTAAATAATGTTTGATCACGCAGGCCTACACTTTGTTTCCCAACCAAATAAAAAATGAAATAACATATCTTTGCTGGACATTGTAAATTTACTAAAACATATTAACTTACACCATTTTTTAAAAGTATAATTACTAAAATTTAATGGGACTGATTCACGATTTCCGCCCAAATTTTTTTTTTTAACTTTTAATGATCAAAATCTACTGTCTAATGTGTTGAAAAGATTTCACATAAAAGATTAAGGTTATACATTATCATAGAAGCTCATTTTAGAGAGTTTATTATTTGTTTTGTAAACAAAGATTGCAGTACGTTATTGTTTAGGAAATTTCCAAAAGAAATGGATATTGATCTAATTTAAGTTTATTACAATTTAAAGGAACATCAGCTGTAAGCCTGTTACTAGTTAGCTGTCATCTTCTTAATTCATGATTCAATGAAAAGTTGGAATGCATTAAAAATGAGGAAAAATAAATCTGAGTGTGAGAAAAAAGCGACTTCCAAACAAATTTTATAAAACTATACTTAAAATTTCTCCACGTCAAATATTTATTTCCAATACTTCGGCCATTGTTTCTATAATATAAACAATAGAAATCCTACTGTCAAAGTTACAATGAAAGATTGCAAGATGTATAAATCTTAAAATGTCACTGGGGATTTTTATGTACTGTTACTGTTATGCTGTTTTGGTTCATTTTGTAATGATGAATAATCAGCAAATGACTTCCACAGCTAATTTATACATAAATGCCCAGGTTTTCAAGGGGAAAAATCGCTAATGCACAGAATCTGCATATAACGCTGCAAATTTATATTTATGTTTCAAATTGCGAAATTGTGCAAGAAGTTTTTAATAGAAGGCCGAACATGCAAAGGGCCAAACTTGAAATGGGCCGAAACCTCTGTGGGCCGAACTTGAATCAGGCCTAAACCTCCGACAACCGTTTACACCCCCCTTTTTTCTAGTGGTCTCCGCTCTCCCTATATGAGTTGTGTCGTAAAACATATACTGACATGAACAAATACCTTCAAAAACACATTGAACTGCCCTTTTCTGCAAATCAGATTTAAATTCTTTGTGCTTAAACACTCTCTTTAAAACTTCGTACACATTTTCCTCCATCTGTCACAATCTCATCAGTGTCATGTGCACGCTTGAAACAAAAACAAAAGTGATTTGTTCCGAACAATAAATGCATCTTGTAGAAGTATGATTTTATGTGTTGAATGATATCTGAGTTATTGAGAATATTGTGGGGGCATAGTATTTTCCCCACTGGATCAAATTGCATCTAAATATGATTAGTTGCAGGTGCTCGGTGCAGACAAGTTCCCGATCATTCGTATGGTACGGAATCTGCCGAGGTGTGCCGGATGGTTCCGACGTGGCCCGAAACCTCGGTACGTCGAGTTACCCTAAAGGACCCCAAAAAGACTAAAATGACCCGTGAGACGACAAGTAAGAAATATACATTGGGGATAATGATAAATTATATGTTCGAAAAGTGCTAGGCATTGTGCGTTATATGTGTGTAGCGGTCAGCCGGGTTCGACTGCCGGTGGCCAGATATCTCAGTAAAGCACCTGACTAGAGATTCCGGGGTGCCGGGTTAGAATCCCTGTCGGGTCCGTTGCATTTTCTCCCTTACTGTTACATGTGGTGCCGTTGATCATCCCTGGACTTGCAGGTGAGAGTCCTGCCAGGGGCAAAAGAGTCTGAGTTGTGTGTCTTCTAGGATGAAGATTATTTAAAGGGTCATGGACACGATTTGAGCTGAGATTTTTTTTAAATTTTATTTTTCCATTTTTATTGTTTACAATGCTTAACTAGAATATTTCTAATAATCAACCAAAATTGAATATCAGTTGTTGAGGTACAAGTGAGATACAGCACTCAACATTCTTTGTTATGTAAACAAGGTTCGTGTCATGTTTTTGTTTACATTAGATTGCTTATATAATTGAAAACATGTTTAAAACAAAATGAGGTGTGCGAAACACTAGAAACTATTTAATTGTGTTCAGAATTAACTTGTAAATTGAGATAAATCTGCTTCAAACGAAACTTTTACTAATATATTTAATCTATGTTGACAACAGACATTGAAATTTTTGTTGACCATTAGAAATACCTTGGTTACATGGAGCGCCAAATTAACATAAACTCAAATAATTGAAGATATCTTCAATTATTTGAAGATATCATCAATTCAATTATTGTTCTCTTTAATTGAATTAATGCGCGCATTAAATCAATTATTGCTCTCATGAAATGAATTAATGCGCGCTTCAATTCAATTATTGCTCTCATCAATTGAATTAATGCGCACATCAATTGAATTAATGAGAGCAATAATTGATTTAATGCGCGCATTAATTCAATTATTGCTCTCTTCAATTCAATTGATGCGCGCATCAATTGAATTAATGAGAACAATAATGTCTATGGTTAGGGGTTAACCTGACGAGACAAACTGAGAGTACTGTCTATGGTGAGGGTTAACCCGACGAGACAAACTGAGAGTACTGTCTATGGTGAGGGTTAACCTGACGAGACAAACTGACAGTACTGTCTATGGTGAGGGTTAACCTGACGAGACAAACTGACAGTACTGTCTATGGTGAGGGTTAACCTGACGAGACAAACTGACAGTACTGTCTATGGTGAGGGTTAACCTGACGAGACAAACTGAGAGTACTGTCTATGGTGAGGGTTAACCTGACGAGACAAACTGAGAGTACTGTCTATGGTGAGGGTTAACCTGACGAGACACTGATTGAGAGTACTGTCTATGGCGAGGGTTAACCTGACGAGACAAACTGAGAGTACTGTCTATGGTGAGGGTTAACCTGACGAGACAAACTGACAGTACTGTCTATGGTGAGGGTTAACCTGGGGAGACAAACTGAGAGTACTGTCTATGGTGAGGGTTAACCTGACGAGACAGACTGACAGTACTGTCTATGGTGAGGGTTAACCTGACGAGACAAACTGACAGTACTGTCTATGGTGAGGGTTAACCTGACGAGACAGACTGACAGTACTGTCTATGGTGAGGGGTTAACCTGAGGAGACAAACTGACAGTACTGTCTATGGTGAGGGTTAACCTGAGGAGACAAACTGACAGTACTGTCTATGGTGAGGGTTAACCCGACGAGACAAACTGAGAGTACTGTCTATGGTGAGGGGTTAACCTGACGAGACAAACTGACAGTACTGTCTATGGTGAGGGTTAACCTGACGAGACAAACTGACAGTACTGTCTATGGTGAGGGGTTAACCTGAGGAGACAAACTGACAGTACTGTCTATGGTGAGGGTTAACCTGACGAGACAAACTGAGAGTACTGTCTATGGTGAGGGGTTAACCTGACGAGACACTGATTGAGAGTACTGTCTATGGTGAGGGTTAACCTGACGAGACAAACTGAGAGTACTGTCTATGGCGAGGGTTAACCTGACGAGACAGACTGACAGTACTGTCTATGGTGAGGGGTTAACCTGACGAGACAAACTGAGAGTACTGTCTATGGTGAGGGGTTAACCTGACGAGACACTGATTGAGAGTACTGTCTATGGTGAGGGGTTAACCTGAGGAGACAAACTGAGAGTACTGTCTATGGTGAGGGGTTAACCTGACGAGACAAACTGAGAGTACTGTCTATGGTGAGGGTTAACCTGACGAGACAGACTGACAGTACTGTCTATGGTGAGGGGTTAACCTGAGGAGACAAACTGAGAGTACTGTCTATGGTGAGGGGTTAACCTGACGAGACACTGATTGAGAGTACTGGATTGGGTTGAAGGTTGACCTGACAAAACAGACTGGGCGTAAGCATTCTCATTATTAGCGCCTTCGTTCATGTACTTTATCTCTTCGTATAGGTGATTATGATCACGATACATAATTACAAATGCAAGCATACATGAATATCTAATAGAGTTTATAGTTAGTGAAAAATGGGAAAAGGTATACGTACACGAGATATCAAAAAGAAACATAGAAAAGGAGACTCCGAGCTGTGCACGCTAACGAATGAGTACATGCAGCAGCAGCGGACCCTCTTATTGCAGAGAGAGAGAGAGAGAGAACGGGATAGAACTTGTGAAGTGAGGGCTATTTTTAACCATTTGACGGAAGTTTTGGGGACAGAAGTGCACTATGAGGACAAAAATTCTGTCCTTACAGAGAGAGAGAATGAGGGGGGAGGGGGTCATTGGAGTGGGCTTCTGTAGTATTGGGAAGTAGTAGAGTGCACCAGTTTAAAATTCAGCCGACCAAATCATGTAGCATCCACCTGCTTTAAAGGTGTAGATGTTTCGCCACCAAGAAGTACGAAGTACCACTCAGGTTCCGAGAATTCACAATGACAGAAACCATCTGTGAACGAGTTTCCACCCAAATGACAAGGCCGTTTAGATGCACACAGGCTGTGTATATTTTGCGGATGAATTTGCAGAGTTCAGTGTTAGCTGTATTTTGAATTGTTGCAGGTTCTGTAACTGATGATATTCGCCTGAATAAATAGAAGTCGGGGTGTTTATCCCGAATTGTCGGCGGTTTTTGTGATATGATGCGATGGTCTCTCTGGTTATTCCAGGATAGCTTATCGGGGAAGAATCCATTGTTAAGCCGCATACTTACATAATTGATAAGGTTCTTTATTTGTAAGGTTTTAGTGACGCCAGGAATAAAACCACATATTGTACCTTGTTAAAGTTTTGAAGATAAGACAAATAATCCGCCCAAGACTATTTTCTTTGGTATCAAGTGTTTGTATCCACTCGAGAGGTCCTCCCTGGAAACAATAGCTTTCTGTGTCCGTGTCTGATGGGTAATACATCATCAAGTGATTCGCACACATTGTATGTCGGATCTGCAAACATTTCGGTCAACTCAGAAACTTTTTACACACAAAATGATGAAAAGTACAACGTTTTGGACGACCTGACCGGAAATATTGCTCCATACTTTATATCCATCATTTACAGTGGACATAGTGTGATATAGTAATTAGAAATGGGATTCTATGTCAGATAATACCAAAAAAAAAAAGAAAAAAAAAAGAGAAGATTTTCGGCTTTTATCACAAACCGTGTATAGTCTATCAGGAAGTAATCACCATACCTAGGTGATTTTAGAATGTATCAACATTAGCCTGTTCAAGACGCCACAGAAAGTTGTTATCTACATAATCCCCCCCCCCCCCCCCCCCATTTCAGAATACACGATTACGAAATTGGCCTAGTGCTTCTGGAGAAGTAGGTGAAAAGTTTGCGACAAAGCCGACGACAACGGACAAATTCGATTAGAAAAGCCCACTTGAGCCTTTGACTCGGGTGAGCTAATATAAAAGCTATTTATTAATGCATCACAAGTTATAGAAATGAAATCAAACAAAAGAAAACTGCATTCCACAAACTCCAGGCCGCCGAAGGATTGATGGAAAATCATGAATGCTTCAAACAGGGTGAAATTGATGACGAAGGAAGGGGTGGCGTATTTTAAGTTACTCTGTTCAAAATTGCGGCTATGTGCTACTACAGAAACCTAAAAACAATAAGGTTGTTTGTTCTCCTTAACTGTTTCCACGTGGCAGGGTTCTTTTTATATAATAAACTTATTAATGTAAATTTTGACAGCAGGGCTGTGTCAGATTAATAGCTGATAGTACTTGTCAAACCAATATGTAAAATCCAAAACTTACAGGCTTATCACATTACCGAAACTTACTGTTATCACATTACCGAAACTTACAGGCTTATCACATTACCCAAACTTACTGTTATCACATTACCCAAACTTACTATTATCACATTACCGAAACTTACTGTTATCACATTACCCAAACTTACTATTATCACATTACCGAAACTTACTGTTATCACATTACCCAAACTTACTGTTATCACATTACCGAAACTTACTGTTATCACATTACCCAAACTTACTATTATCACATTACCCAAACTTACTATTATCACATTACCCAAACTTACTGTTATCACATTACCGAAACTTACTGTTATCACATTACCGAAACCTACTGTTATCACATTACCGAAACTTACTGTTATCACATTACCGAAACCTACAGACCTATCACATTACCGAAACCTACAGGCTTATTACATTGCCGAAACCTACAGGCTTATCACATTACCGAAACCTACAGGCTTATCACATTTCCGAAACCTACAGGCTTATCACGGCGTCATGCTGTCCAGGAATTAAGTAAACGACAGGAACCATGCTGAAAGAATTTTGAAATTATATTATTATATGTACAATATCAATTCCCGATTTATGTTGCAAACAGTAACAAGAAACAGCTCTTTGTTTTCCTGTAATTCTTTTTTCATCATTCTTTATTTTCTTATTGTCTGTAATATTAAAATATGTAACATATGTACCAGTCTTCAATTTACAAAATGTTTTATAAGATATAGAGAGAGGGGGTAAATAAATCAAATGGCTGTTTCGATTAAATAAAAGGTTCCATCCATTCCAAGTTGTGTCAAATCTTATATTTTCACCATTTTTATAGGAGTTGTATTTCAAGGTTTTTTATGTCTTTTCCGTACACTTCATTGAATATATGTCATAGGCGTTGCTTGGGTTCGAATATTACCGAGGCAGGGGGTCTTGGGGGCGCAGCCCCCCCCCCCCCCCCCCGAAGCTATCGACATTTTAACAACGTAAAAGGTGGTTTTTTTGTTTTATTTACCGAGGCAGCTGCCTCGGTTGCCTCAATGGAAGCTACGCCACTGTATGTAGAACTTTAACCAGAGAAAACGTGTTTTTAATATTTTTGTTTGCATCCAGAAATCGTAATAAAAATTCTTATTGTAAAAGATAACTGTAGATTTGTATTTTCTTCAACAAATGTTTCCAAAGTATCTAAAAAGGAGTGAACATTTACACATTCTTTGAAGAGGTGTTCCTATGTTTCTTCTTCCAATTTACAAAACGTCCAGCTTTTTGTATACCTCCTCTTAATCTTATAAAGGAAAGTGCTTGTAGCCAAACTTCTATAAATAAGTCTATATTGGAACCATTGAAGTTTTGATTTTTTTTTTTTTTTTTTTTTTTTGGTTATCTTAAAAGGTAACTTATAAATTGTTTTCCATTCACTTTCTCCAAATCGAAATAGAGTGTTCCGTTTTGTTTTACAGAACGGTTCAGTATCGTTACATTTCTTAGAATGTAAACAAGCCTGGTCTATCACACTGTCTAGTTAGAGGACATCTGATTAGTGATGTACGGAAAGTGCCTGGTGTTTACTAGATGTATTTTTAGAGGCGTCATTCGTTTTTGAAAAAAAAGAACACAATGATAAATAGATAAGTAATATAATAGACATAAGAGATGAACAATTTGTTTAATATTGCAACTGTGGGGTGCAGCAAGAGGAAAAACCGTCATCCTTTTTTTTCTTTGTACATAAATGCTTAACAAAATTTTCTTTCAGCCAGCATCACTTGTGGTTTAGGGGATGAATTTCCCCCGAATATGAGCACTGTCCCTATATTTTACTATCACCTGTAATTGTCTTGACAGTTTTAAAATACAGCACATTACATAATTTTGGTATTGAAACTATTTAGTGGATTTTCTTGGGGGGGGGGGGGGGGTAAAGTAGTTTGAAAATGTTGTATCTTCACTGTTTGGCATAATTTCCCTTAACACAAATATTGTCTATGTGATTGGAAATTTTGGTGCCTTTGTCAGCCGCCAAAAGCAACAATTTCAGCGTGCCAAAATTACCCGAAAATTTCTATTTCAAAACAAGCAAATATTACTTTTAATGATTAGTATTCTGCACGATTTAATCAACTGCCCCATCTGCTGTTACACCGCTGAGATCGTCACTAATTTGAACATTCATATAAAAGAAATCGTCTTTCATTTATTATCGTGTTATTGACACACTCCAAATACTACTGACTTCTATTATTTGATCAACGACAACCCATCAAATATTTATTTCTGGACTGATTAGTATATTTAGGTTTCAGGGGAATATTCATATACATAGTTTTATGCCGTGCTATTATTTTTGTGCTCCCGTCACGCATTTAAACATATAAGTTGAAAACCAGGCGACGACAATGCAGATGAAGGATAGTCTTCTAGACAATTTTCATACAAAGGTATTTTTCCAACTGATTACCCGTAAGAGATGAAATATTGATATTGCATAATATGAAATGATGGATACCAGTCGCGGATCTATAAGGGTTTTATGGGGGTTCCTAACCCCCCCCCCCCTTCTTGTTGAACCTTTCCAGTTTAAGAAATATCATTCTTTCCATTGTGGGCTTTTCCCACCCCCTCCCCCCTTTGGATGGACAAGGTACAGACTTGTGTCGCATTACCCTTTGATTTTTGTGTGAGACGCCTCTGGTCACCATTCCCATAGTGAGCATGTCCCATGTGATGATTTTGCTTAACATGTAGAACACATGAACTCGTCATAATAATTACTAAAACTGATAGTAATTAAATTATTCTTTGGACTTTATTTCGTCATCATAATTGCTTAAACTGATAGTAATTAAATTATTCTTTGGACTTATTTTCTCTGCCTCTCTCTGTCTCCGTTGCTCGCTCTCTCCCTCCCCCCCCCTCTCTCTCTCTCTATATATATATGTGTGTGTGTTTAATTTTAAATAGTTCTGAACGAGAGAGAGAGAGAGAGAGAGAGAGAGAGAGAGAGAGGGGGGGAGTTACATACTTGTTGCTGATGGTTAACCAGATATGTATGTACTATGAATGTACAAAAATATCCATATTAGCCTTTGAGACCTGTAATGATTATTCTTATAAACTGGCCATGTATTGTTTAAAGAGACACTACAACTCATTTTGCGCAAAAATCATGAAATGACAATTTTCCCAGCGCTTTCTCAATTTTTGTTGCATTGTTGAAAGTATGAACTTTACGAAAATAACACTTATCTAAAGTTAAAAATTATCGTTTTAACGTAAAAATTAATACTTTTTGATGGCCTATACAAAAAATATCGAGTCTCCTCCTTTTAGTCTTCAGACGCATGCGCATAGACAGTAAACAGTGCAGCATGTCGTCCAGTGAGAGAAAGTGTAATTGATAGATCTAGAATTTTGACAGATTCTGTGAGAAAAGAGGTAAGAATAGAATGAGATAAAACTCATGCGTGAAATAAAATTTACCTAGGGATCAGTATGACCGTTGGAAAACAGAGAGCTCGGAGAAACGCATGTAACTCAGTGGCGGATCTAGGATTTCCGAAGAGGGGTGTGAAAGTCAAAGATTATCCAAAGTAATTGGCCATTCGGGTGCAAAATTTTGATTTTCATTCACAATCTGTGTCGTAAAAAGGGAGGGGGATACTGGCCCCCTAAATCTGCCATTGAGACTAGCTGCGAAAAGTAAGTACGTGCTATTTCTATCTGAACACGACACGTGTTAGTTGTAAAAACATCGGTCAATGGGAACATGGAAGGGTTTTTGTTGAAATAATTATTTATAATTAGTTATTATAAGGAGCAGGGAATAATCTTATGTACTTGAAAGGTGAGTGTGGACCCCTTGAAGGGGAATTTAGATAATTTCCTACACAACACCTTTGCTGTCATTCAAAACCACGTGATGTAAATAAGCATTCAAAAGTCCGAGTCAGCATGAAGAAACCTTTGAATTCCGGACGATCTTCAACGCGCAGTTGAGAGTAAATTGATGCATCCCAAATGTTCAAAATTGTCAGTATCGATGTGAATTTTATCATTTTATCAATATATGGTTTAAAAAACACTTCATTAAAATGTGGAAAATGAGCTGTAGTGTCTTGAATCAATCTGAATATTATGGATACAGTGTTTATCCTCTTCTGTAGTAATCACACTGCACTCAGTTGTATTTTGGCGGCATGTAGTCAGCTGGTACACTGTAGTTGAAAACCGATATTAAAAATTTAACAAAATACTTAAAAAGTCAACACCCTCAAGAATACATATAGCCTTTACTTTTGTGTTAGTTTGTACAACATTTTACTCCAGTAAAATATGTTTTGTGACTACTGTAATTGTTAATTAATTGAGCTGGCTAATAAATGCATTATGTTAGACGAAGTTCTAAGTGGAAATTAGATAGAATGTTCTATTTTTAAGTGATAATGTCGTACGGACCCGGTTTGGGGTGTGATGAGCTAGGCCTATCCCGAGACACAGATAGATTAATTCTAACTAAGTTTTGAAGTTGTCTTGTCTACTGATTTTTTTTAATTCAACGATGTAAACAAACAATTAAAACTGCACAACAGTCAAGAAGCATTTACTTGACTTTATCTGTAGGAAACTAGTTAATATTTACTCCTTTTTAACCACTGGGATGTCTTCTGGGGTCCTTTTGGGTAAATCGACGCAACCTTTCTCGTTGACAGGCCCGAGGAGTTCCGGATGCCAAAGTCTTTACTCTTATCTCTAACTCTTTACTTTTATTTTGCTGGGTGTTCTTTTACCATGTTTACGTTATTATTGGGTAAGTGTTGTCTTAAGTTAAAGCAAAATAATCTATATTTAATTCTAATTTGAAAGTAAATCTTAACGATAACAAGAGCAGATACACAGAAATTGAATTCTCTGTTGTTCTGAACAGCTGAATGCGTTACTCCGTTAGGACTAAGTAAGTTAGTAAGGCCAATTCAACATAACCAGTAGATTATCATCCGGGGTTACACAAATTAGGGGGCGGGTGGAAAGATTTATTTTTTAATTTTTATTTCCCGAGAAAGTGTTTATCAAGTTAAACAATCCTTGGTAGAAGATATAAAACCTACTTTCTGTGACTTTAATCATTCACTCATGCCACTGGGAAGCAAGTTTGTTTGAAATCGTAATTTTTGCGGGAAAAAAAAAAATCGGGGCGGGCCCTTTTTTGAGGGGTAGGCAGGGATGATAATCTATCAATTAATTTTAATTGGCCTAATAGTAACTGTTTTACATTGTTAGGGGTGTACATTGTACATGGGTAGCAGGTCGTTCCGTCCCACAGTCGGTCCGTCCCTAGTCGATCCGTCCCGAGATGGTCCGTCCCATGGTTGATTCGGCCCATTTTGCTTAGTCGATCCGGCCCCTCCAATTTTTTTTTTATCAAAGATATAATAAATGAATAATTACTTAAGACAAAGGGACGTTTTTGCATATATATTGCAGTTAGTTATCAAAATTAGATAACTGGCGATGGTGTTTAGTAGATTTATAGCGCAGACTGGCCAGTAGGGCCACTAGCTGCTATTAGATAACTGCCGAAGTTAGACGTGTAAACAAAATTGTTTATTCAGGATTTATAATTTTTGTCTGAAGTGCAATGGTTATGAAAATGTGTGCTCATTAACTATTGTAGAAACATCGTTATTTAAATATGTATAGCAATCAATGTAAATGTATGTCCCCTGTCCACTGATCATTGTGAAAACACCTGAGTGAAAACAGTTTTATAACTGCATTGTTGTGCAACCTTTGATCATTAATTACGAGCTTACAGTAACCTAACTATTCTTTGTATTGAAAATGAAGCCCATATTATCGAATATTGTGATGTGTATAATGATCTTTGAAAAAGCTGTCAAATATCAAAACAGCATATTATTGTCATCCTACCTGATGACAGAAGATATCAGCGGCACACACACCATAAAGATAAAATACGCAAATGAATTAAACCAATTCAGTACTGTAAATAGCTTGGAAAAAAAGGTAATTATTTTTTCTAGGCCGGATCGACTAGGGGACGTATTAACTAGGGGACGGATAGTCTAGGGACGGATCGGTAATGGGACGAATCGACTAAGGGACGGATTGATAATGGGACGGAACGTCAAGAAAGCTGTACATGCCATAACGGTTATATATGTATAATGATAATATGTTTATTCACCATTCAAGGGCCCTCGGTGGGCATGTACAGTTTAACTAGCAATGAATTATAACAATATAATTAAATAACAATCATTCAGATGTACTACTACTGTCAGTTCACATTTGTCCACTGCTCACATGTATCTAGTATAATTATATATGAAATACTGATTGTGAACAAGATTTAAATTAACAAAATGAAATATACAATAAAATAACACAACTGCTTCACAAATCGAAGGACAGTGCTAGTTTCAGAGATGGTGGATATATATAATTGTAATCAATATCAGTATAAGGGTTTAGTAAATATATTATACAAGTATTTTCCAAGTTTGAAATACCCCGTAATTGCATACATTACATACTGGTTTACATATTGCCTTAATGTAGCAGTGTCGTTGATCACATATATATATGCTCCCTATTTAATTTCGTAAATATCTACGAGGGATAGACCTCAAACTCCCCTTCAAGGCCTCATTACGTCACCTACGTACAGACCTCTCCTATGTGACGCAACACAATATACAGATTTGTATATTGTGAGTCCGCGATTATCAAGCGGGCAAATAACAATAAAGAAGTAGTTTGTAGTTAAAAGCTTGAAAATATTGACATTAAGAGCATTAATATAAAAGTATGGATTTTATTTTAAACATAAAATTATCAAAAGATCATTAAAAGATATGGATACTCTGTTCAAATTATAGTGTTTAATGTTTACGTTCTTGTTTTGAACTGTTTACGTTTGACGTTATGGTTTTTTCGTCATTCTACAGTGACGTCACACATTATACGCGGTATAAGAATTCACTATCCCATAATGCCTAACTGGAAGAGATTGGTTTGTGAGCAAACGAACTCTGGCTGAAGTTTGGGATAGACCTATGATAGACTTATCATTCATCATTTGCGAAACAAAATGGAGAATGACTATGGGTGGTCAGAGACACATACAGTTTACTGCACATGTATTTAATGAACTGCACGTTATATTTTCGATGTATCAATGACTAAAATTTAAAAAAAAGAAAAATCCACAAAAATATAAATTGCATACAAATATAAGGTAACGTTAACTTCAACCATTTGCTGAGAAATGTGTTATTAAATACAAAATGGAAGTGAGAAAAAATTCATGCTAAATGACGATTTATTTTTAGACAATTGAATACCAAGCCATTGAATTTCATTTCTTGTCCTCAATGCCATTCTGACAGCATTTATGGAGTTCAATTTTACCTTGAAATTCACTCCCAAACGTGTTTTTTGTTCAAGCTAGTCTTGGGCAATGTATTTGGCTTTGATTGCATTTCTAAACACGTTTGCATGTATTTCCCAATCTGAATTTTAGTAACAAATATTTAGAGGTTTATAAGAGAAGTATTAATTTTTTCTTTTAAATGCGTTATTAAGATGCTTTAAGCAAGTATTGTTGATGTATATATGTGTGTTAATTTCAGGCCTTGTGTAACAATCGTGTCAGCCTGTCACTAAGTGCCATGTTCCACAACAGCCAAATAACACAGTATTAAGTGGATGAGAATTCCAATGAGAGCAAAGCCCAAGAATGTTCTTATCCTGATTCTCTGTGTCTGCTTAATTCCTTTATTTTGGATCTCGCTCGTAACTAAGCAAAGTAAGACCATCTCTCTATCTTTTTGTCTATCTCTATCTTTTTGTCTTTCTCTGTCTCTCTGTCTTTTTGTCTATCTGTCTCTCTGTATATCTTTTTTTCTATCTCTCTTTCTTTTTGTCTGTCCGTCTGTCTCTCTCTCTCTTTGTCTATCTGTCTCTCTCTCTCTTTGTCTATCCGTCTGTCTCTGTCTTTTTGTCTATCTGTCTGTCTCTGTCTTTTTGTCTATCTGTCTGTCTCTGTATTTTTGTCTGTCTGTCTGTCTGTCTCTGTCTTTTTGTCTATCTGTCTGTCTCTGTCTTTTTGTCTGTCTCTGTCTTTTTGTCTATCTGTCTGTTTCTATTTTTGTCTATCTGTCTGTCTCTGTCTTTTTGTCTATCTGTCTGTCTCTGTCTTTTTGTCTATCTGTCTGTCTCTGTCTTTTTGTCTATCTGTCTGTCTCTATTTTTGTCTATCTGTCTGTCTCTCTCTCTTTGTCTATCTGTCTGTCTCTATCTTTTTGTCTGTCTGTCTCTGTATTTTTGTCTGTCTGTCTGTCTGTCTCTGTCTTTTTGTCTATCTGTCTGTCTCTGTCTTTTTGTCTGTCTCTGTCTTTTTGTCTATCTGTCTGTCTCTATTTTTGTCTATCTGTCTGTCTCTCTCTCTTTGTCTATCTGTCTGTCTCTATCTTTTTGTCTATCTGTCTGTCTCTGTATTTTTGTCTGTCTGTCTGTCTCTGTCTTTTTGTCTGTCCGTCTGTCTCTCTCTCTCTTTGTCTATCTGTCTGTCTCTTGTCTTTTTGTCTGTCTGTCTGTTTCTCTTTAAAGATGATCTTTGGTACCAAGGTGACTTTAACTTATAAGGTCCATTGGCCTTTTGTTTTGAACAGCAAATGTACATTTACACCAACCCAATTGTACGTTGTTTCTGGCTAATGGTTAAGAGATATTTTGTTAGATGTATCACTGCCTGGGACAGATTTTAGTGGACTGGAGGACATACAAGATAGGCTACAGGTAGCCGAGCATGTCAACAAAAAGCGAGAGGAGGATTTAAAAACACTTCGCAGTAATTTTCTTCAAATCCTAAAGAGTGTGCTTCAAGTGGCAAATCAGACCAACAGGTAACAATAACTCAATGTTAGAAGTTATAACCACATTCTCAAGTTAGCCACCCGCACCGAACAACCAAATGTTAGAAGTTATAACAATATTCTCAAGTTAGCCACCCGCACTGAACAACCAAATGTTAGAAGTTATAACCATATTCTCAAGTTAGCCACCCGCACCGAACAACCAAATGTTAGAAGTTATAACAATATTCTCAAGTTAGCCACCCGCACAGAACAACCAAATGTTAGAAGTTATAACCATATTCTCAAGTTAGCCACCTGCACCGAACAACCAAATGTTGGAAGTTATAACCATATTCTCAAGTTAGCCACCCGCACCGAACAACCAAACGTTAGAAGTTATAACCATATTCTCAAGTTAGCCACCCGCACCGAACAACCAAATTTTAGAAGTTATAACCATATTCTCAAGTTAGCCACCTGCACCGAACAACCAAATTTTAGAAGTTATAACCATATTCTCAAGTTAGCCACCCGCACCGAACAACCAAATGTTAGAAGTTATAACCATATTCTCAAGTTAGCCACCCGCACCGAACAACCAAATGTTAGAAGTTATAACCATATTCTCAAGTTAGCCACCCGCACCGAACAACCAAATGTTGGAAGTTATAACCATATTCTCAAGTTAGCCACCCGCACCGAACAACCAAACGTTAGAAGTTATAACCATATTCTCAAGTTAGCCACCTGCACCGAACAACCAAATTTTAGAAGTTATAACCATATTCTCAAGTTAGCCACCCGCACCGAACAACCAAATGTTAGAAGTTATAACCATATTCTCAAGTTAGCCACCCGCACCGAACAACCAAATGTTAGAAGTTATAACCATATTCTCAAGTTAGCCACCCGCACCGAACAACCAAACGTTAGAAGTTATAACCATATTCTCAAGTTAGCCACCCGCACCGAACAACCAAATGTTAGAAGTTATAACCATATTCTCAAGTTAGCCACCCGCACCGAACAACCAAATGTTAGAAGTTATAACCATATTCTCAAGTTAGCCACCCGCACCGAACAACCAAATGTTAGAAGTTATAACCATATTCTCAAGTTAGCCACCC
Organism: Ostrea edulis; assembly: GCF_947568905.1. Classification (NCBI taxonomy): domain Eukaryota; kingdom Metazoa; phylum Mollusca; class Bivalvia; order Ostreida; family Ostreidae; genus Ostrea; species Ostrea edulis. Next base: position 17,700,166 of record NC_079165.1, on the reverse strand, counting down.
GCACCGAACAACCAAACGTTAGAAGTTATAACCATATTCTCAAGTTAGCCACCCGCACCGAACAACCAAATGTTAGAAGTTATAACCATATTCTCAAGTTAGCCACCCGCCCCAAACAATCAAATGTTAGAAGTTATAACCATATTCTCAAGTTAGCCACCCGCACCGAACAACCAAATGTTAGAAGTTATAACCATATTCTCAAGTTAGCCACCCGCCCCAAACAATCAAATGTGCATTTTTATGATAATTAAATGTTGATCTATTTCATGTCGTACATTGATGTGTAAAATGTTAACTTCACAGAAATAACATGTTAAAGTAACAACTCTCGGTGCTGTGATGCCGAAAATTCATGGTGTAGGCATAGGGTATTAGTTATGCTGACAAGGCTGAACACTGATTCTGATATAGAACACAGCCATGCTTGTTGTGCTGCTGTCAGAAAAACAACTTCCTGTGTGTGTATAGGAGGGATGAGTTCTGTAAATTATTGCATCAGATGAAAGCAGCAATCATTATCCTAATTTATTCAGTGACAGTGACCGTTATGTTTGGACATTGAATTTATTCAGTGACAGTGACCGTTATGTTTGGACATTGGGGGTCAAATAATGCTAATCTTAGATCTTGCTGGTCTCTCTCTTCAAATCCAGAGTGATGTAGTTTATCTCCACACTTTGCATACTGATTTAGTTTTACTTGGGCTATGAGGATTTGCCACTATACAAAGATCTTGAAAAACCTGTTCCTTCAAAATTCCAACTCAAAACTTATCATTTAAAAATGCATATGTGCACATGTACTTTAATGATATTATTTTAAAATTTCTCTGAATGATTATCAAATTACATTGTGAAGATTTTTCTATTTCCTAAATTTTTTTATTGATTATTTCTTATTTATATACATGTATATTTAGAATTGATCTGATTATTCTATATTATATGGAGAGGTATTAGTTTTCGTATTTGGCTTATAACTTGGATACTTAAGATCTAAACCATCAAACCTTGTCAGTTTGATGATTCTTGGAGAGCTGTGTTATGTGACCTGTGTCTTAAAACTAGGTTGCAGTGACCTTAATTAAGATTGTTCTTACAAAATATAGTAAAACACTTTCCAACTCATAACTTAAAACTTTGTCAGTTGATGCGTACATGAGGATAGGCGTGTTGTAATAACCTGAAACAAGGTGACAGTAATTCAATAATTAGGGTAGGCATCCGATACCTTGTAACAAGGCCGTACTGTACTGAACCAGTAAATCATCATTTCAATTTATACTGTGACAATTATCAGTATTGCACCACATGCAACACAAATGAAAACAGTGGTTACGAAAAAGTTTGAATTTTCTCAGAAATAGGATCTGAATCAAAGCTAGAATACAGATGCCTGGCCCAAACATCCTCACAGATCTGGAGAGGTAGCAGTAATATTAACAGAGTACATGTATTAGCCTAGAACAGATGTGGAGAGGCAGCACTAGTATTATATTAGCCTAGAACAGATCTGGAGAGGCAGCACTAATATTAACAGAGTATATGTATTAGCCTAGAACAGATCCAGAGAGGTAGCAGTAATATTAACAGAGTATGTGTATTAGCCTAGAACAGATCTGGAGAGGCAGCACTAATGTTATATTAGCCTAGAACAGATCTGAAGAGGCAGCACTAATATTAACAGAGAATATATATTAGCCTAGAACAGATCTGGAGAGGCAGCACTAATATTAACAGAGTATATGTATTAGCCTAGAACAGATCTGGAGAGGTAGCACTGATATTAACAGAGTATGTGTATTAGCCTAGAACAGATCTGGAGAGGCAGCACTAATGTTATATTAGCCTAGAACAGATCTGGAGAGGCAGCACTAATATTAACAGAGTATATATATTAGCCTAGAACAGATCCGGAGAGGCAGCACTAATATTATATTAGCCTAGAACAGATCTGGAGAGGCAGCACTAATATTAACAGAGTATATATATTAGCCTAGAACAGATCTGGAGAGGCAGCACTAGTATTAACAGAGTATATGTATTAGCCTAGAACAGATCAGATACAGATGAATGGAGTATAGAACATCTTATTAATAATTTTGATGAAAACTGAGTATGTTATCAAAATGAAATGCTTAAAACGGAGCAATTAACATATTGAATATTCAATGATGTGAAAGTAAGGGACACAGTTTCCAAGAAACAGAAATTTGATGATGGTAAATATTTCAGAATATTGTCAGGTAAACTGTCTGATGAAGTATTTGAACTTTTATATACGATAAAGTGACTTGCAATATTGACTTATACATAGAGATCACTCATTGAGGTTCATTACACAGCTAGAAATTTGACATCCCTATCAATTGATTAAATTTGATATGAATCTATTTTAATACTGCTGTTAAAATTCTTAACAGAAATTTTGTACATAAGATAAACTTAATACAAGTATACAATCTCTTTCAGATGTTTATTAAAAATTAATTCTGAAAGAAATGAATGGTTTTAATTGAATGTGAAAGTTCTTCCTTCCTCTGCTGTGGTAACGATAACAATATAATTATGAATTTCTCGTAGTTTCTAAAACAAGAGATAGTGCTGTATGATTTTGTTCTGAATAATGTCCAACCTTACCAATGATAAGTAATAATGACAGAGCTAGTGTGAAGCTTGGTGACCAGCTGTTATCTGTTCTATTTGTTTGTAAGGAATATTTCCTAATGGGCATATCATCATATACAGTGATAGCTAGAGCACCTTATTTTTTCTAGACAATTTTAACCATGGTCATAATTTTTGAAATACGCATGATAAAATTTTATTTATTTACCAAGAGAAAAAGAAGATGAAAGGCTGAAAGACTAGTCTGATAAAAGAAATGAAATATGGATAGTAAATTTTAATGTTAGAGCCTATTTTTAATGGGTTAAAAGTACATAAAAGATTACAGAGGTCAACTAAGTTAAGATTGAAAATCAATACTTGGACCTGGTGCAGGCAGAATTATGAATAATTAATGAATTCTGAAATTGGAGTTGATTATTTGATTGAAAAATAATGATGATAGATAACTAAAACTTTTCTTGATTGGCATGCTATAGGCACACACAATTTCGTGATTCAGTTCTAGACAGAAGAGAGGGAAGACCTTTATTACAGTTTCCTGCTGGGAGTTTTCAAACATTATTCTCCACTATTATCTAGCTCAATTGTGAAAATTTTATTCACCATCCATGTACCAGTAATATATATTAAGGGCAATAAAGGGACATTTTTCATGATTAAGCAAGTATTTGAATTGGGGCTGAATAAAAATTTCCAGACCATCTGGTAAATAGTAGCATCATTGAAATTTTCTCTACCATGTGTTGTGATGGCTATTGCAATATCAGCAAATTATTAATGAATGAAATCTCCAAAACCTGGCCAAATAAAATGTCAGTCAAATGGTTCTTTTGTGTTGCCTGTGGAGCAGGGTTGATGCCATCATGGCTAGGTGGACTGATAACATATAGTGACACTTTGTCCAGTGTGTGTCCACATATCCATCTCTCTGTCCATTTGACACAAACTAGATCTTCTGAACTGTTAAAGATAAGACTTCAATATGTTTAGAATGTGTATTCTTTATGCAATATGTTTGCACCAATGGGATCAGTATTGAACCAGTAAATACTTAGTTGTAGCATCCTGTGCAGTTGTGCGCTCAGGAACTAACTTAAATATTATGAGACCTACAATAATCTTTGTCAGCTGATGCATCTTGGGTAGAGAGTGTGTTGCACTTTAAAGTTAGGTCATTGTGACCCTTGATTCATGTGATATAGTCAAACCCTGTCTGGTTCATTACTGGACAAATATTGGAATCATCAAACTTGGTCAGTTAGTGCATTGTAGGTAAGAAGGTGTGTCACACCTACATAGTGGTCATTGTGACCTTTAATTAATTAAGATGAAATGGCCATATATATCTTAACCCTTTTTGGATTCGTGTAGATTTGAGTATTAGAATCAAACTTTGTCAATTCGTACATCTGTAAATAAATGTAAATTGTGGCATAAACTCTTTAAAAACAACCAGGTATTTAAAAATCTGTTTTAAGGGGAGGTAATTCCTACAAATGTCAGGGATGTAATTTGTATGCTCCCATCAAAGACGGGACATATTATGGTGTGGCTCCATTTGTCTGTTTTGGGCAGGATACAGACCAAACCGTAAGCTCCAGGATTTTTATGACTTAGTACTTTTAATCACCATGATGAGAGGAAGTAGCCTATTGTTTTTCAAGGTCAAAGGTCAAGGTTATAGTATCACTTAGTAGGAAAACCCTGTATAGGTAGGATACAGACCAAACCATAAGCTCTAGGATATTGCAACTTGGTACATTTGATCAACATGATGAGAGGAAGATGCTTATTATTTTCAAGGTCAAGGTCACACTATCAGTTAATAGGTAAACCTTGTAGGCAGAATACAGATTGAACTATTGGGGCTAGGACTGTCAAACTTGGTACACATACTCCTCATGCCAAGGAAGGTCCAGGTCGTAGTATCACTTAGTAGGAAAACGTTGTAGGCAGGATGCAAACCGAACTGTAAGATTCAGGGTATTACAACTCGGTACATTTTATCATCATGATGAGAGGAAGATGCTAGATTATTTTTTAAGGTCAAGGTTGCAGTATCACTCAGTAGGAATACTTGTAGGCAGTATACAGACTGAACTGTCAAGGCAAGGATCGTCAAACTTGGTACACATACACCTTTTGCCAAGTGGAGGATGCGTATTGTTCTCAAGGTCAAAGTCGTCGTAACAGCATACAGACCGAATCTTTAGGGCTAGGGCCATCAAACTTGGTACACATACACCTTATGCCAAGTGAAAATATTACATAGGGACTACATGATTTGTCTGTTTTACGATGCAAAGAAAGTATGTCACACCCTGATGATTGCTGATACTACTTGAAGCCAAGTTCTACAAATCATGGTGTAAGAAAAACACCCTATATTAGCTTTTCACGGGCGTATTATGTACCGTTGGTTGGTGGTGCTCTTGTTCCTCTTTTCAGAGGGAATTCACTCAATTTTCAGAAAAATTAAACACTCTGGATTCGATCTAAGGTGACAGAAAATGATATTTTTCAAGGTAGGGTGAGGTGTTTTCCTCCCTTTTGACCAGTTTTCCTTTGATTCCTGAAGAATTCAGTCACATGCAGTAACCTTATTAAAAATGACTGAATAAGAATATATACACATTATTTCATAAAATATAGCTATATATTAATAACTATAACAATTAATATGAATAAATATTCAGCATAAATATGCAATATTGTACTACAAAAATGCACAGAGTTATCAAGCACACCACACAACAGGGTATAACTCCATTTGTCCCTTGGGATTAATTATCTAAGCCATATTGTTTTAAGGAATGCAGAAAAATCATTATGATAGGAGCCTTAATCCATCTTTCCAGTTAAAATTTTCCATTTGTCCCGTGAGAGTAATGATGTAAGAACATTTAAAGATCATCTAAATAAGAGCCAAACTGCACTTGTCAACTTTAAAGATTGATCAATGCATGAGTATGAAGTAAGAAGGCCGTGGAAATGATTTGTCACTTCTTTAGTTAAGGCCACTTTTTTGACAATTCTAAATTGAATTATCTAAATATACATGTGATAAAATGAAGATATGTTTTGAACTCTCATTTCTGTAGATAATTGAACAATTCAATAGATATATGGACAAGTCAGTTGTTGTATCAAAGATAACATGGATTTTTTCTCATGTACACTAATTTGTTTATGATGAATAAACATCTGTCGGGCGTATCATATATACAGTAATTGTTCTCTTTATTTTGAATCGGGCCTGTAAACATTGCATTTTTAAAAATGAAATAGAAATGAAATAACATAGTGAGGAAGGACTTCCTGGGTTAGAATTCCTGAAAAAAAAACACCTGCACAATAATTTAGGTGGTATGTACATGTATTATATATATTGAAAGCTTCATTGATGATTTTCAAAACATTGAAGTGTGGTTTTCTTGTCATCATAGGGGATGTGATAGTAACCAGCATATTACTAAAATAAGTAAATCGTAATATCATAATGAACATGCAGACAACAGACAGCAGTGAAAACCTCCCAATTTAATCTTGATGAATATATGTATAATTATATTAAATGATTATATTTGTTGTTCATTAACAGTGTCTCCTTCAATAAATCCTGCTGGGAATGAATTTATTTACAGGAAATGAACATTTCCAGGAATTTTTATTAGTTATTATCTCCTCGCAATTCATTTCAAGAGGGGATATAGTAATAGGACCATTCATATGCGTGTGATTATGTGTGTGTAACACTGAGATTGTAGACTCTCTACAGCCCGCATTATTTCCTCAATTAATTTCAATTGATACTTCACAGGTAATTTTGTTATCAAGAGAGGAAGAACCCTAGGCTATTACTATGGGAATTCTTAGAAAAAGCTTATAGATTCACTACAGGCCACCTTTTTTTACTTGATTGATTTGATACTTCACAGGTAGCTTTGTTGTCAAGAGAGAAAGAACCATATTGAGTTTGGTATCTGACCAAAGCTCAAGGTCACAATGGGACTTCATGCAAAAAGCTTGTGGGCATTCATTGCGAGGGGATATGCCCCGCCTTGCAGAGCTCTTGATTTTTAGTGACAAATGAATACAGTTGTGACTGACAATATCTTAGTAAAATGATGTCTCAGTATGAGTGAAAAATTCTCGACGGGGACGTAAAATAAACAACCAACCAATTCTTCGTAAAATGGCTGCTGATCTGTCATTTTTTGCATCTCCCAGAGAGACCATTCACAAAATTCTAGATATAAAAACAGAAACATGGGGATAAACAACATTTTATATAAAATGTAGGCCAAAAATAAAGAGTATATGCTAATGATTTTACCATAAGAGTAATGATACACAAGGTTTAGAGGAAATCATACACAAATTAGAATATGTGTGTAGAGAAAATCATACAGAAATCCATACTTCATGAAACAGACCTCTACTTTAAACTAATGTCCATTTATCCCCTGCACTTGCATGAAGAATTATAAGATGATTGGTGTGGTTAAAGTGATCATGTAAACTTCAATGAATTCTTTTGATTTTGATTCCTGCTAATTTAAAGGTTTGTTTTTCTAGGTCTATTGCAGATATGTTTCAGACAGACCTGGCTGTACAGCTGAGCAACATGAGTAATATTTCCTCCGAGAACTCGCTACAGCTCCCAAGTCTCTTCACCTATCTCCCACACATTGTTGGAAAACCCCAGAGTCTTAAACCAAGCTTTCAGCTGTCACAAAACAGATATGGAGGTAAGAATTCAACAGAACAAAGAGATCAGCTTTAGTAGTGTGTATAGTAGTAGTTTTGAGTAAAGGCTACTTATAGTCTGATAGTGTGTCATTTCCCAGTCAGATTCAGTCATTTGGTGCAAAATATCTACATTTCGATATTCTGGAGGAATAAGTAGCTGAAATGTACATTACAAGACCAGTATATGTATATTTGTGATGGGTGCCATTTAAAGATATGTAAGACCATTCATCAAAAGCAGGCTGTGTTATATAATGATAATTCTCTTCTAGTTGCTGTGCCTGTGTTCAGTTCATGTAACGTAAAACTCAATTTAATTTCTAAATATTTCGCTTTCTACACAGGTTTTTTAAGGATTCAAGGTTATAAGGTATATAAATTTTAGACCCGTGGAAAAAATCGCTTTACGGTATGCTTTGTTAAATGTACATATATAAGACGAATATGTTCGTCTGCCCTTAATGAGACAAACCATGTTATACAAACCATGCACATGTACATAACAATAGTTTAACTATATGCACATGTATTTTTAGAAATTACTTTGTACTTCTCGTACAATTAATCGGTTACTCGATCGGAAAGATTTACAGCTAACCGGTTACACATTCTTATCTGATTGCCATCCCTAATATTTAGATATGATCCCTGCAGTGGCATTTGGCATTAACTTATAGTTACTGTAGCTGGGACCTAGCATAACTTATAGTTACTGTAGCTAGGACGTAGGATAACTTATAGTTACTGTAGCTAGGACCTAGGATAACTTATAGTTACTGTAGCTAGGACCTAGCATAACTTATAGTTACTGTAGCTAGGACCTAGGATAACTTATAGTTACTGTAGCTAGGACGTAGGATAACTTATAGTTACTGTAGCTAGGACCTAGGATAACTATCATAACTTATAGTTACTGTAGCTAGGACCTAGGATAACTATCATAACTTATAGTTACTGTAGCTAGGACCTAGCATAACTTATAGTTACTGTAGCTAGGACCTAGCATAACTTATAGTTACTGTAGCTAGGACCTAGGATAACTTATAGTTACTGCAGCTAGGACCTAGGATAACTTATAGTTACTGTAGCTAGGACCTAGCATAACTTAGGTTATATAACCCCTACAAACATAGTTTAGGGAGGGTATACTGGAATCACTTTGTCTGTCCGTCCATCTGTAGACATAATTTGTCCAGGGTATATCTCTAACACCAGTGAACAGATTTGATTAAAACTCTGTATATATTCTGTATTAATGACAAAGTTATACACCTGGTATATTGATTTAGATTTTTTAACATTCAAGGAAGTTATAGATTTTTTTCCCCATTTTGAGGGGGGGTGTTGTCATTGTCCAGAGTGTATTTAAAAAACCAATGAACAATAAGGAAGTTGTCCACCTGTCATTTTGATTGAGATTCTTTAACTTTCAAGGATGAATATCCTGTTCGTCTTAATTTCATTTTTATTTTGTATATAAGGAAAGCAATGTTAGATAACAAAAGATTGAGAAGCTGTGTTTCGGTTTTCGACTAAAAAACCCCAATAACAATATGTTTCCACTGAATGTTTAAATGGCATACATTTCGCGCGACTTCCCATATTTGTTTAACATTTTTACAATCGAATATTAAGTGTTTTACATCTTCCGTCAATTTACAGTTATTGCATAAATTTAATACGTTTTTATTCTAGATGTTCAATAAATTATGTAGAAATTTGAATTTGAATTCAGCTAGTTGTTTGTCTCTGCATTTTATTATTTTTTATGTATATATTGATTTTCTGTGTTTGAAGTCATTAAAAAGTTTTGTTAAAGATTCAAATCTAATCGATATGAAAAGAAAAAAACATTTAGAGGCAGAGAGAGATGATATATACAAGAATATTGCAAAAGGTGCATATGTACGATCGAAGTCAAACTGGATTGATAAAGGCAAAAAGAATACACCTTATTTCTTAAGATTAGAACAACAAACACAATCATCAAACATAATACACGAAATAAAAACAGGAAATAATGAAATAGTTAATAAAACTGGTGATGTAATGAATAAATTGTGTGAATTCTACGAAGCGCTATATGCAAGTAATAATAGTAATGATGGAAAATTATCTTATTGATGCGTACTTAAACGATGTGAAATGCATAGAGCTATCAAGTCAAGAGAGACAACTCTGTGATGAATTCCCAGCATTTACTGAATGTGAACAAGCTATTAAACAAATGAAAAATAACAAGTACTCTGGATCAGATGGATTACCTGTTGAATTTTACAAAATATTTTGAAATGAAATAAAAGATTATTACTACAATTCGCTTAAACAAACTTTTGAAAACAACAAAATGACTTTTACACAGAGATTATCAATAATATCATTGATCCACAAAAAAGGCGAAAAAACTGACCTACGTAATTATAGACCTATTAGCTTGACTAATTGCGATTATAAGATACTCGCCTTTATCTTCGCAAAAAGGTTACAACGAATCATTGATAAACTCCTTAGTAAAGATCAAAGGGCATACATCACAGGTAGATTTATTGGCACAAATGCATGGCTTCTGTTAGATGTAAAACTTATACGATACCAATTTTGATGCACCAGATGCGCATTTCGACAAATAATGTCTCTTCAGTGATGCTCAACCGAAATGTTTGAAATCCGAAATAACTATGAAGTTTTAGAGCTAAATATAGTGAAAAACAGCGTGCCAAAAAAGTGGAGCCAAATTCATCCAAGGATAAGAGCTATGCATGAGGGAGATAATCCTTAATTTTGAAATGAATTTCTAAATTTTATAACAGCAATTAAATATACATCCGTATTTTCAAGCTATTATAGGGTTATTGAACTTATATTGGTGAATATTGGCATGAGTTGGCTGTCAAAATGCACGAGCTTGCGAGTGCATTTTGACAGCCAACTCGTGCCAATATTCACCTATATAAGTTCAATAACCCTTTTATTATATAGCTAAAGTGTTTAGTTGTTAAATTATATCCCTTTTCACTCAAACTACTCCAAAACAGATGAGAATTCATCAATATTGGCATCCAAGGTGAAGGTGTGCAATAACAGCATGCATTTTTTAACTGTTCAATATTTAACCCATCATTAATGCATGAAGCAAACTGATTTTGTAAATGGGGACATCATAATTTATGTACAGTAAAACATTTTGCTAAAGTAAATATCAAATACCAGCTCTGTCAGATTTGGAGGACCGTCGTCTGTCATTTTGACTTGTTTACGTCGTTACGGTAACATCAATATTGAACGCTCATACTCGGAATGTTTCGGGCGCATACAATTTACGCAATGCAAAGTTAGCGTTCAATAAATTCTCAGGATATCGAACGCTAACATTCTCTAGATTTTACGCAGATTTTATAATAGACTATTTATTAGCTATATGATAAATTTGAATATTGTGAATCTAATAATGAAGAAGGTATTCTTTTATTTTTAGACTTTCAAAAAGCTTTTGACTCTAGATTGGAACTTTTTATTCAAGACTTTAGAAAAATTTAATTTTGGTCCTCAGTTTTTGAAATGGATAAAAATTCTATATGAAAATCCAGTCTTTTGAATACTAAATAATGGTTGCCAATGAATCTCTAAAACATGCTTAATGAAAAAGGGAATTGGACAAGGATGTCCAGTTTCAGCAATAATATTTCTTTTTGCTGTAGAAATAATGTCATTTAAAATTAAGTCTGCTGAAAATATAAAAGGTTTCACAAACGACAATATGGACACTGAAATAAAACTTCTACAGCATGCAGATGATGCGTCACTGCCATTATTAGATATAAATTCTATGGAAAATGCGATAGACTTAATCAATAACTTTAGTCGGGCTTCAGGAATGCAATTAAACATGAAGAAAACAGAAGGGATTTTACTTGGACCCCTCAAAATAGATATGAAACTATATGCGATGTTAAAATTACAAATGACCCAGTCTAATGTCTGGAATATATATAGGTCATGATATTGAAAAATGTTATGAGAAAAATTTAACATGTGGAAAAACAGAAAACTAATTACTCTCTTTGGAAAATGTACTATTATAAATACATTTGCACTTACTCAATTATATTGTAGTGCCACGATTCTAAATTACCCATCTGAAGAAACTTTGAAGAATACTAAAATATTGATTTTTATTTTTCTATGGGGGAAATGCGTTAGAATTAAAAGAAATACAGTAATTGGGAATATTTTTGATGGTGGAGTAGGGATTGTCGATGTGGAAAGTAAATTCAAATCGTTAAAAGCTGTGTGGATAAAGCACATATCCAAAAATAATTCTACAATAAATCCTTTTTCGAATCATGTATAAGTTAAAAATCAATAGATTTAATCTATCTCTTGAAAACTAGCAATACAAATATATATGTGATCTTAAAAATGCTTTTGAAAAACTACCAACTTTTTATTGTGAAGTTTTGTGTGTGTTTAGTGAATGCAAACTTAAAGAAAAAATATATGCATCAGCAGACAAGACTCTATCACAACCTATCTGCCTAAATGAAAATTTCCAAATAAAAAAACATTCTTTGTTTTACACTCATTGGGCAAAAGGAGGGATTCTATACGTAAAAGGATCTATTGACCAAGAGGGAAATTTTCATGACATAGAATATTTCTCTGATGTAATACAAAACAAATCTAACTGGATTTGTGAATATAATCTACTTTTAAAAACGAACTTTAAAACAAGTAGAAGAGAAGCTAGACACAAATAAAAACAAGTTTATCAATATAACGAATAATGATAAATTCTTATTGAGCAACAATGAAAAAGTATCTTTAGATCAACTTAGTTGTAAAATGTTATATAAGATTTTCATTTCTAAAAAATTCATTAAACCCTATTTTGAGAAAACTTTGACAAACTTTTCAAAATTATAAATTTGATGATCCCAGGAGTAGGGGTTCTGGTATCAGGGTGGGACCAAAATGGTCTGCAGTTATTAAATGTGTTAATAGAAATTTTTAACTTGTTTTTGATAACTACCATTCCAATTCTTTTCAAATTTGGTATGAAGCATCTTTGGGACAAGGGGAACATGAATTGTAAATTTTTGGACTCTAGCTCCTGCACCCTTGGAGCCTTAGGGATGGGGAAAAACTGCCAAAAATTAAGCAATTTTCAAAAATCTTCTTCTCTACACCTGCATATCTTGAAGAAAAACTAAATGCATTGTGATATAGAGCAGGCAGGCCTCTACAGAAATTGTAACTTACAGGATCCCTAGGGTAGAGGTTCTGACTCCAGGGTGGGGTCAAACTTGGTATATATTGTGTATAGGTGCAAAAAATATAAATGATATCTGCTTTAATGCTATTGATACAAAATTGAAACTGAAGGAGTAGGTAGTCTTTTACCAAAATTGTAAATTTCATGATCCTAGGGGATAAGGGTTTGGTTTCAGGGTGGTGCCAAAATTATTTTAATGATTTGAAGGACTTCTTTAAGTTTGCTGATACCATATAAAATCTAAATGCATATGAAAATTTAGGAATAGCAAAAGAAGGATGAACAATAAAATTGTGAATTTCGCAACTCCAGGGTTTTGACTCAGGATGGATCCAAATTAGTCATATCGTTTAATGTTATATATTTTAAATTTATGTAAAGTCTTTCATCAGTGCATTTATGTTAAGTTTTTCATCAGTGCATGCACTTTTGAGGGCATTAAAGTTTTAAGAACACATCTTGTTTTATACTGTTGATGAGCATTAGAATTTAGCTTAGATTTTCAGAACAAGATTTTTTTTCTAGATTTCATAGCCCTTGGGACTATAGTGATACTTTTAACTAGTACTCAGGTGACTGATAAGGCCTGTGGGCCTCTTGTTGTCTTGTAAGCAACTCTTTTGAACTCTGCTATTTTACAGCAATGATTGTGATTGGAATTCCAACAATCCGCCGTGACAAGACGAGCTACCTACAGCAGACGGTCACATCGCTGATACAGGGCATGACTAATGAAGAGCAGAAGGAGTGTGTCATTATCGTATTCGTTGCTGAGGTTTGTCTTTACATCTTCCTGGGCTGCTGGTGTTCAAATCAAATTAGTTGTTGACAGATGAAAATCTAGTTTCCATATTGTATTCCTGCCAGTATCTGATAAGAGGTCATTGTGAAAACCTCAATCCGTTCCCCATTCCTGCCAGTTACTGCATAGAGGTCATTGTGAAAATCTCAATCCATTTCCCATTCCTGCCAGTATCTGATAAGAGGTAATTGTGAAAATCTCAATCCGTTCCCCATTCCTGCCAGTTACTGCATAGAGGTCATTGTGAAAATCTCAATCCGTTCCCCATTCCTGCCAGTATCTGATAAAAGGTCATTGTGAAAATCTCAATCCGTTTCACATTCCTGCCAGTATCTGATAAAAGGTCATTGTGAAAATCTCAATCCGTTCCCCATTCCTTCCAGTATCTGATAAAAGGTCATTGTGAAAACCTCAATCCGTTCCCCATTCCTGCCAGTTACTGCATAGAGGTCATTGTGAAAATCTCAATCCATTCCCCATTCCTGCCAGTATCTGATAAGAGGTCATTGTGAAAACCTCAATCTGTTCCCCATTCCTGCCAGTTACTGCATAGAGGTCATTGTGAAAATCTCAATCCATTCCCCATTCCTGCCAGTATCTGATAAAAGGTCATTGTGAAAACCTCAATCTGTTCCCCATTCCTGCCAGTTACTGCATAGAGGTCATTGTGAAAATCTCAATCCGTTCCCCATTCCTGCCAGTATCTGATAAAAGGTCATTGTGAAAATCTCAATCCGTTCCCCATTCCTGCCAGTTACTGCATAGAGGTCATTGTGAAAATCTCAATCCGTTCCCCATTCCTGCCAGTTACTGCATAGAGGTCATTGTGAAAACCTCAATCTGTTCCCCATTCCTGCCAGTATCTGATAAAAGGTCATTGTGAAAACCTCAATCTGTTCCCCATTCCTGCCAGTATCTGATAAAAGGTCATTGTGAAAACCTCAATCTGTTCCACATTCCTGCCAGTATCTGATAAAAGGTCAATGTGAAAACCTCAATCCGTTCCCCATTCCTGCCAGTATCTGATAAGAGGTCATTGTGGAAACCTCAATCCGTTCGCCATTCCTGCCAGTATCTGATAAAAGGTCATTGTGGAAACCTCAATCCGTTTCACATTCCTGCCAGTATCTGATAAGAGGTCATTGTGGAAACCTCAATCTGTTCCCCATTCCTGCCAGTATCTGATAAAAGGTCATTGTGGAAACCTCAATCCGTTCCCCATTCCTGCCAGTATCTGAAAAGAGGTCATTGTGGAAACCTCAATCTGTTCCCCATTCCTGCCAGTATCTGATAAAAGGTCATTATGGAAACCTCAATCCGTTCCCTATTCCTGCCAGTATTTGATAAGAGGTCATTGTGGAAACCTCAATCCGTTCCCCATTCCTGCCAGTATCTGATAAAAGGTCATTGTGGAAACCTCAATCCGTTCCCCATTTTTCGGCATTATGTATTTTGGATTAAAAAGCCATAGGCCCATGTAAGATAAAAACATTTGCAAAAATTTATATTTAGAATGTTTGCCTCTGACTTGTACTATAAGTATGAAAGTTGAAGGCTTTGGTGTTTATTTGTGATGATGTTCTTTATTGATTATGATAACCAGTTTCTTATTTGAAATTTAGAGGTAATAATTTTTAAAAAATATATACTGCATAGTCATTTTATTTCACATAGGGAGTCAATTTTTTAATTTGGTGGATAGCCATTTCCTTTGATTTCAAAACCTCAAGGGAATATTCATTTTTATTATGCTTCAATTTCATCTTTTAAAAAACCAACATCTCGGTGAGAATGTAAATTTTGGCAATGATAAAGCAGTTTGGAAATTGGACCCACAAATTTAACTGATTTTTAAGACTTAATATACTGTGGATTCCTAAATGTGTGGGGGGAATTTATTGTCGTGTAATTTTGCGAGAAGCACCACATGCGAAATAAAATTACTTGCTTTTATTTTTATATTGCTGAAATGTATGTCAAAAATTCTTGACTACTCGCAAATTGATGATCGCGCGATTTGACGTCCACGAGGCATTTCGTGATATCAAGTCAAAAGAGGAATCTACAGTACTTAATGGTTGGATATCAAAATTTACAGTTAAAATTTTGAGATGCACCTGTTTCGTTTGGTTGTCCCCTCCCAACAAAGTAATAGAGGATGTGGTAACTTGTCCATACATCTGTAATGTGGGCTCCATAGAAAGGGTGCCATCACAGATACTGATCTCGTACTCGCTCCATAGAAAGGGTGCCATCACAGATACTGATCTCGTACTCGCTACAGAGAAAGGGTGCCATCACAGATACTGATCTCGTACTCGCTACAGAGAAAGGGTGCCATCACATATACTGATCTCGTACTCGCTACAGAGAAAGGGTGCCATCACAGATACTGATCTCGTACTCGCTACAGAGAAAGGGTGCCATCACAGATACTGATCTCGTACTCGCTACAGAGAAAGGGTGCCATCACAGATACTGATCTCGTACTCGCTACAGAGAAAGGGTGCCATCACAGATACTGATCTCGTACTCGCTACAGAGAAAGGGTGCCATCACAGATACTGATCTCGTACTCGCTACAGAGAAAGGGTGCCATCACAGATACTGATCTCGTACTCGCTACAGAGAAAGGGTACCATCACAGATACTGATCTCGTACTCACTACAGAGATGTTGCGTGGGAAGAGAATGATGTTCATCAATTTTGGAGCCAAAATGTCAGGTTAAAGGCACATTCAGTTATTAATTGTAAAAATGTTGAGGACTATAATATGGAAAGAGTATTATAACCGGAAGGAAGGGAAAGAGGCTTGCTTATTTCAAGGTCAAATGGTTACCTCTTAACAATATTATGAACACAGCAGAAAGATTGGATTTATACTTGCTACAGAGACGGAAATGTGGAGTAATACTTTTATATTGGGTCTACAACATTGTTGTCCAAGATCACTGCTTCTGGTCTTGACCCAGAAATAGATACATGTACTGATCTCTCCACCTCCTTCCTGATGAGTATGAAGCAGAGATCTGGTCCAGGAAAAGGAAGAGGCATGCTAAGTTTGGGGTTAAAATGTTATGATAAGGTCATAATAGATGAAAAATAAATTGTTTACACTCTAGAAATTTAACATACCTGATACTGGTCTTAGTACAGAGATGTTAGGTAGGGAGAGAGAGATGTCTAATACTTAGTACAGAGATGTGAGGTAGGGAGAGAGAGATGTCTAATACTTAGTACAGAGATGTCAGGTAGGGAGAGAGAGATGTCTAATACTTAGTACAGAGATGTCAGGTAGGGAGAGAAAGATGTCTAATACTTAGTACAGAGATTGCATGTCAAGAGAGGAACATGCCTTTTGATTCCTGTTACTGATGGTGACCGGTCTGTAATTCCTGATACTGATGGTGACCGGTCTGTAATTACTGATACAGATGTGACCGGTCTGTAATTCCTGATGCAGATGTGACCGGTCTGTAATTCCTGATACAGATGTGACCGGTCTGTAATTCCTGATACTGACCAGGATGTAATTACTGATACTGATGGTGACCGGTCTGTAATTCCTGATACTGATGGTGACTGGTCTGTAATTCCTGATACTGATGGTGACTGGTCTGTAATTCCTGATACTGATACTGACCGGTCTGTAATTTCTAATACTGATGGTGACCGGTCTGTAATTCCTGATACAGATGGTGACTGGTCTGTAATTACTGATACAGATGGTGACCGGTCTGTAATTCCTGATACTGATGGTGACTGGTCTGTAATTCCTGATACTGATACTGACTGGTCTGTAATTACTGATACTGATGGTGACTGGTCTGTAATTCCTGATACTGATGGTGACCGGTCTGTAATTCCTGATACTGATGGTGACCGATCTGTAATTCCTGATACTGACCGGTCTGTAATTCCTGATACTGATGGTGACCGGTCTGTAATTCCTGATACTGACCGGTCTGTAATTCCTGATACTGATGGTGACCGGTCTGTAATTCCTGATACTGACCGGTCTGTAATTCCTGATACTGATGGTGACCGATCTGTAATTCCTGATACTGACCGGTCTGTAATTCCTGATACTGATGGTGACCGGTCTGTAATTCCTGATACTGACCGGTCTGTAATTCCTGATACTGACCGGTCTGTAATTTCTAATACTGATGGTGACCGGTCTGTAATTTCTAATACTGATGGTGACCGGTCTGTAATTACTGATACAGATGTGACCGGTCTGTAATTCCTGATACTGATGGTGACCGGTCTGTAATTCCTGATACTGACTGGTCTATAATTCCTGATACTGATGGTGACCGGTCTGTAATTGAAGTCTGTAATATGATAGGTGTTTAGAGTACAGCTGTATAGTTTTCAGTGTCATGACTGCTACAGAGAACCTAGACGTGGAAAAGATGTCGAATAATTTCTAAATCAAAAGTTTGTACTGTCATTGACAGCCTATTTAAATAGAACACTGTCACAGCCACTACCATGTCTGCTCATGATGAATATCAGATCCACCAGCTCTGTTATAAGAATTTAAGGAAAATGTTATAAATCATTGTGTAATTTAATTTTATTTAAGAGCATTCCATGCGTAATTTATTTAAGAGCAGGCAGGCACTTTGATCCGTCATTGACTTAGATGTTTAACATGTTGGTCCATAGTCAATGAAAATGAAAGGAAGTAGATTTGACAGATGATAAGTGGTAGCGATCACTAACGTACAGTATCAGTCCATCTGATACATACAGGTTTTTAAAGTGACGTTTTCCTGTCAAAATTTTTTGTTGTTTGTAATTTTTCACATTTTTACTTCTCCAGAACTACAGGACCAATTTGAACCAATCTTGGCACAAAGTATACATGATCATGATGGGTGAAGGGATTCAAGTTTGTTCAAATCAAGGGTCATGCCCCGTTCCAAGGGGAGATAATTATGAAATAATGAAATTTGCATGTTACGCATAAGAAATCTTCTCAAGAACCACTTAAGTGGTCTGAAAAGCCAAAACTTTAAAAAAAAAAAGTTTCCTTACATTGTATTAAAATTGGTAAAACCTTAACCCATGTTACCACCATAGAAATTTTAAATAGAAATAATCTTCTCAAGAGCCTCAATCATGTATGGTACAATTTGTCTTATTGATATGCAAGCAACCACATATGTTGTGGAATCAAGTTTGTTCAAATAATGGCTGTTGAAGCTAGGGTGTGGTCATAATAGGAATTTAAAATATAGAGGGAAAAAATCGTTAACTGTTTGTGAAATGAACATACAGGTTGTAGTTTACATTAACTGTAACAGTTGTTCAAACCTGAGGTACACAATAGGGGTCTGAATTCCTGAGTGAACTTTTTCTATGTGTATGATCATGAGGATCGACACAGGTTAGCATTGTCATCCATTGGCTGCTTGCTTTTCTTATGAATTTATCCAAGTTGACATATGTTTTCAGATAAAGAAATCCTCAGAAATGTAATTGTTAAATGTTCTCAGAAAAAATTGTATTCATTCAAAATAACTATACATTTATTCCACAATATTAATCCTTATTTTCCAGACCATTCCCAAAACAAGGGTAAACTATTTACTCAGAAAGACATTGACTGTATTTACCTCAACGAAGGTTAAGTTTTCAATCCTGTTTGTGTGTCTGTTTGTGTGTGGACAATATTACATAGAAACTGCAGCATGAATTTCATTTAAATTCTCACAGAAATAGAGTTGGTGACAAGCAGCGGGTGATTTATAACATTGGGAGCTATTTTAGGTGGTGGAATTAACACTGTTTTGGCAAAGATTTGCAATCTGCAGAAAACACTTTTCTTTCATCTTTTTTTTTCCAGCCTGGAGATCCTGAATATGTTAAAAAAGTAGCCAAGGACCTTGAAAAGCAGTAAGTTGAATAACTATTTCACTAACATTTATATGACATCAAAGCCACACTATAAACTGACAACAAAGCTTCGCTGATTGAAGTCGCTCTGATAAAAATATCTTGAAACTGAGCTATATACACACAGTGTGACAGAAGGACAGACAGACAGACGGAAGGATGGAAGATGGACATGACAATCACTAAGCCCCGTCCATATTCATGTTGCATTGGGTGGGGCATTCATGTCCTATGGACATATTTCTAGTTTTCATCAAACTTCATACACCGCTACATCTTAGTAAAGCATAACATTTTTGTGAAACCTGGTAAATACAAAAAATGGAAAAAACATGGTTAGAGTGAACACGTTTATAATGAATTCATGCTGACAGCGAAGTGATTTTCAGCCCCCTTAGTTTTAATTCATATTACGAACTTATTGGAAACATGAATTATGTTATAACGAATGGAATTGTTCATCTCCAGCACTTCGCTATAAGCTTGTTTTACTGTATAGTGCATGTAAAATAGGATGGGATGCATATACAATGGATATGACATGATAACATTGTCAAAAAATTACGTTGATGCTGTATGTAAAATTTTGGTGGTCACAAGAATTGAATATGCTCACCTATATATTTTTTTAAATCAATACAGTATTATCAAAAAATTATAATTTGAAGAAATTTGGAAGATTCCAGGAATAATTCAAGTTTGAGACTCATGTTTTTGGTTTACATTCTTTTATATAGTGATATATAGGAAAGTTTTTATCAAAATCTTCTCACGAACTACCACGACTAATGGTAACTGAATTATGATTTTTAGTTTCCACAAAATTGAGAGAAATCTGTCATCCATTAAAATTGGTCCATTGGAAAATGATGCCTGATTCCGCTATAGACGAATAGTGAGGAAACAGACTTCTTTTTATTTGAAAGCATATATTTTTGTACTTTACAGATTTCCTGAGTACTTAAAGAGTGGACTTTTAGAACTTATTGCTCCTCCAGCTGAATTTTACCCGGACTTTAATGATATCAAACAAACTTATGGTGACACGAAGGAACGAGTCAAGTAAGTCCGCAGCAATAGTATAAACAGGTCATATGTAAATGTCTACCTTTTTTTTGATACACAGTACAATATTCATTTGCTGCATTTGATGATTGGGTTGAAGGGCCATGTGTGTTTTGTTTGAACTCAAAAACTAAATAGCTGTTTGAAACTGATGGCCAAAGTCAAGAGTTTAATCCAAGGGCACAGCTAAACAAATTTTGTAACAAATGTTTTGATGAAATAATTTCGTGTCATGTTGCAATGCCAATAAAAATGTCAAATTTAACTTCCCCAATTGCATATTTCAACTGCACCAGTAGGGCATGAACTTATGAAAATGTTTTGGGTATTCCAGATCATGGTTAGTTTGTTTGATCGTGAATTAATTTGATCCAAAATTTGTTCCCATAGTTTTGGACTAACTTCCCTATTTTGTGGACTACATTTGCTTGTTTTATTTGGGGCTCGTAGGTCAGTTCTGAAATATTTGGAAATATTGTTAACCCATAAAAACTACTACTTCCGCAACAGGAAAACAACCCCACCCAGAGTTTATCAAACAACCGTTATTTTCTCTTTTTTTTTAAAATAAAAAGTTTACTTTGAATAGATCTAAGAAAAGAAATAATGTAGATATAAGGAGTGATGGTTTGGTTATGGTGTTATTAGTGGGCTATCTCCCATTAGTTGCTTTTGGCAACTTACCGCGGGAGGAAATGGACTGATAACACCATAAAACCAAAGAAAACTAGACAGTTATTCTGTAAGTACACGTGTTGATCTGTAGTCAGATTATATTACAAGTGTGACAAATTCTACATCAACAGGTGGAGGACGAAACAGAATCTGGATTTCTCCTTTCTGATGATGTACGCCAGAAGTAAAGCGGTTTATTATGTACAGGTAGGCATCTGAATACAGGAATGCTCAATGTTTTTAAACTTCTCCGACTTTTTGTCATTAAACTAAAACTTTCAAACAATTTTTACTGGCATTCGTCCAAGTTTAAATGCAGAAGCACTGACAATAACATCCAAAATATACAGTGTGTATAAAAGCATCTTGTGGAGAGTTCAAAAGTAAATTGTTGTATAAGGATTTTCACAAAGCATTGGGGATCTATAGCATACTGCAATTAACCTGGAATGAAAAAGTTGCATTTGACTGCATTGAGCAATGTTTTCTGGAATGTTTGTTAATGTTTCAGATTAAAGAATTTTGGTAAATGTGCCACACAACTTTTTCTTCAGTTTTGTTCTCCTTTGTGCACTTGTTTACTAATGAGTTAGCATTCTCTTTGCTTATGATTATTTGACGTATTCATAACATGTTTACTTATTTATCCTTCGTGAGGATGCTTGTAATTTTTAATATTTTCTTTTATTTAGCTATCTTTAGCAGTGGCGGATCCAACGCCAGATGCTCACCCCCACCCCACCCCACCCCACCCCTTACAAATATAATCCATTTCTTATAGAAGTTCGTCCAAAAATACTTATATATATAGGTCTGATTTTGTTAGACCCTGGGAAACTTTGCCTCCTAGGCTCCCACCACAGCTTTGCCTTGAACCCGATGGGGGATTCAATACAGCCCCCATCCCCCACCCCAGTCTTTTACTGCTCCCCTTCAGAAATTTCTGGATCCAGCATTGTTTATTTGAATTAATCAACTTACACACCATTAGACAATGGAATTTCCAGCATAGAAAACAAAAGGCATTTATGTATTCTATGTACAACATATCCCCTATCTGTCCACATCTCCCCACCCCACCCACCCCCACCCCCACCCCCTTCCCCTTCCCAGAAAAATCAACAAAGAAGTTGAACATAGTAAATAAAATCCAACAATAACATTAGCTGCTGACCTGGTAAGTAAATTTCATACAGAGCGAGGCAAAGCTGAACTAAGTATAAAATTTACTAATCAGGTATCGTCCTGTACCCAGTTAATAAATGACTGTTACGAATTTACCCCACCGATGCTCGCATACAGATAATTTGTCAACAAATGAACACATATATATTTTAAACGACAATAATGTCAAAACTCACTTATACTCATTGCATCATTATAAGTGCTGGCTGTGTATTGAATTTCTTGTGATAGGGTATAAGTACGTGAATATTACCCTCCCTTCACATGACTGACATAAACCAATCACAAGGTTATCTTTTAAAAAAGATTAGAGTGCTAGCGCCATATCTATTATCTACTGTAAACCAGACAGCATGGGATTTCATAACCTTGAAAAGGTGTTCACTTAGTCTACAACTGATTTCACACAAAAAATATAGTGGGCGTGAAATACAAAGGGTTTAATTTACAAAGCCTGATTTTCTTAAATTGTGATATTGTCTCTCAATACTATATCAATTTTAGCAGTATTTTTTTATTACTGAAAAGTTCCAGACATTTTTATGAAATTTTACCACATGACCTTATGGGCTGGACAGTTCCGTATTTTTTCCAGCTCAGTGTCATGGAAAGATCTGAAAACAATGGCTTTGTTTTCTCAGAATAGTCCGTCAATGCGAAGGAAGAATATTTCCATGTGACTTTACGGCAACTGCCAAGAACAGAAATTTTCATGCGCATCATCATAGAAAAGTTAAAATCTGAAGACGAGCTGTATGAATTATTTCTGATTTTGTATTTTTATTCAAAACAACAGAACTACAACCTTTATTAATGATGTCATCATGTAAACAATTACCGGTATTTTTAGGCTACTTAATTGTGCCAATATCATTACGTGGAACCCATGTACTTATAGCCCTCAAAATAAAAATCAGATATATAAAACTAAATCCTTCTTTATTACTCGTGTAAAAAGTTTTAATCATGAGGGATTTAAATGTAAACTAAGATTCGTGATTTCTGTTCTAGATATTTCCCAGAACGCCGCACTGTGGTGCCCAAGCATGCGCATTAGCTACAAAAACACTAACGCATATGCTGTCACCCGACGGTGCTAGCAATTAGCCAGCATTTCATCAAAAAACTATCACAGGTGGGGTAACTTGTCATATACAGTCAGTATAGACTGATAGACCTCATTTCACACAAGCATGTACAACCTTGACTTGCAAAGATGTGGTTGGTCCAGATCTAACAGTTGATGTGCATAGCTAAAACACCATATAATCGTGGTAAACATGCAGGATAAAAAGAATCTCCTATGTTTTATATGGACATGATTTATACCTCTACTGGTCAAAGAGGATGTGGCTTCTGATCTGCATACCCAAAACAAATCATTGAAGTTTACTGTATCGTTCAAAACTCAACTGTTCCCAAGGATAGAAGTTTTGTATATTTTTTGTATCAAATTATGCCCCCTCCCTTTCGTGAGAGACAGTTTTTGTCCTGTCTCTCATACTCTTGGTCCATCCATCATAAAAAACTTTCTCCTACAGTACCAAGTGTTGCTATGCAAGACACCAAAGGTGTTTGTTTCTTTTGTTTCCAGCAAAATTAATGTGTGTATCACAACTTATGTGTAATCTGCATGAAATTAATATGTGCATCACAACTTACTTATGTGTAATCTGTACAAAATTAGGTTATAACCCAATAGCATACTTTGCTGTTAATTCTTTCCTTAACACACTAACAAATGCTTGTAAAATGCGTAATGTTTTATTTCTGGGTATAAGAATGAGTTTCTTATGTGTAACCATTAACAACACTTAAGTTGTGTCTGTGGTCTTGATTGGATGATGGATTAACCTGTACATATTCATTAGTTCAAGATTTGTCTCTGACTTCTGACAAACCAGAATTTTGATAAAATCTGATAAATTTAAGTGAATGACTTAATTAATAACTGAAGTCTAAGGAACAGGCATCTTTAAAATCTGTATGCATCATCAGGGACTTCAACCTAAAGTATATATATCTATTGTGATAGTCCATGCAATCATTTGTACAACATATCATGTTGGGATTATATCAAATAAATTTAACCATTCAGGACTTGGTCATTAAATTTAATGTGACATTAACCCTAATGAGTTATTAAATCCTTAATGTGGCATTAGCTAATGGGTTCATTAAATAAAAAATGTATAAAACCTTAATTAAACTCACACTATATAATGTGACATTAAAGATCGAAACACTCATTAAACCAACATTAACGTTTAGTACCAATTCTATTATGCAATGCGATGTTTACTTTCTGTTTATTACATTGTCTGCTGTATTTCATTAAAATTGGTTCATAGTGACTACAACACAGGCTTTGATGAAATGTCTGATGACACCCCCAACCCCCCCAAAAAAACCTCACCAAAAATCACGGGGAAAATTTCTACAGCAAACCAATTTGCGGGGTATAAATAACTGTACTGAAAGAATTTTGGCAATATCTCGTTGTCTATTTGTGTTTTTCATACCATGTCCATCAGTTTTATTAGTGGTATTCTGACATTGATTTCATAAGACCCGAACGTTTACTTCCATTGACGGTCTAGCAGACCTTTATCGTCGCGTTTTCTGATTGGCTTCCGTTATCTTTCTATAAAGGCTACATACTTCAGATAAGCATGCTAGCCTAATTAATTTCAAATTTATTATTAGTATTAATAATTAATTCTATAAAATTTTATCAAAACTAGCTTATTACCATAAAATAATTTAGGTTGACATTTCTTTCAATCATTTTCATAACTTTTTAAAATATGTACCTTTGACCAATTTTAAAAAGTTCTTTCATATATTTATTATTTTCATTCATTGTTAAGAAAGGTAAATAGAATATACAGGGTCTTTTTTATCTCCTCTTTTCTCAGACAATTTCTTGCCTTACCTTTCATTCTTATAATTACCAGTGTGGTCACAAATAGCTTGAATAGCCTTTTCTGTTAACAAATGCAGTCTTTATTCTCCATGTTCTCAGATGGTCCTGTGATGCTGACATGTGTTCTATCTATAGATCAGATACAGCATATCATTCCTTGTGTTGACAAGATCCTTATCAGACGGCCATTTAATATAGTGAGATGCAAGAGACACTAACACCCATGAAAACCCTTTGTACTACTAAAGAAAGTATCAAATAATGATTTTTTTGTCTTTAACCACCCCCACCACCCGCCCCGCCCCTTCCAACGCCATTCGATGGTCACCTCATTTTGAAAGAACATTTTTCATGCAAAGTGCTAAATATATAATTATTTTGATACATTTAGATTAGGAATTTTCACTTCAGAAAATATAGAATTGGTGGGAATTTTCACTTCTGGAATTATATAAATTAGGAATTTTCACTTGTGAAATTATAGTGTAGTATAAATTCCTGAAAGTTTTTATTTTTAAAGATATAACATATATCTCAGCAATTTTAATGTAAAGGATCAAAATGCTGCTGCCTGAGGTCAGTTTGGTGTCAAATTGTAATAGAGGTTCAACATTTATATGTATATCTTTAGGGGGGGGGGGGGGGGGGGTGTTCTTAGTGTGATCCATTTCCTTTTGAGTGTGTATATATACGTGTATGTACATTTCTAATTACTTACCATACGTAACACATTCATCCTATTGTTTATGGTAAGCCTATTGTTAGATCCGCTTCGTCTTGTGTATTAAGACACACAAAATGACATTATTCCTTGAGATTGCAGAAATGGAGTAGCGGTTCCTATGTCTGTATGTGTTTTCTCTTGTTTGGACTATTATACATTGTTCTGTGGACAGTGCATGTATCAGTTGTATGCCCAATAATGGCTTCAACCATGTCCACAATTTTGCCGATTGACTGTTTCCGGAAACGGTTTCGTCTCCAAATTTCCTCGTCAGTCAAATTTTGGAGTAAGACTCGATCGTTTTGTCGCGTGCCCTACTGTCCAACCATTGTGTTAGCCGCCATATTTAATGACCACTTAATGACCTCCAAGCCTTCATTAAAATTGAGGATTTTAATGTGCCGATCCATGCATTAAATCTATGATACAACGGAACTTAATGTCACATTAAATATTTTGAATTTAATGTAGTTTTAATGTCACATTAAATATTGATACAATCCAGGTGACTTATTGCTATCTGTCCCCGTCTGTCGTAACTTTAAATTTTTTTTTTCACTTTTTTAGAAACTATATGGTCAATGCTTTGGGGGTAGGGAAACAAATATTGTGAATTTCACTGTCTCTGTCCCTACAAATGAATGCATCCATCTTTGTTTAAAAAATTAACTTTGATATTTATGCATGAAAAAGTGAAGGAAAACAAACAGTGATCAATCTCTTAATTTGTATAAAAGACACAAAGTAAAGAGAAGGTCAAACACGGACTTTAATGTGCCTAGGATGAGTAAGCATTTCCTGTTGACCGCTCACACCTGCCGTGAGACCTATATCTTGATCAGGTAAATGGATTAATATGCAGTCACGGATTAATCTGCAGTCAGACTAAGTATATAAAGAATGGCCTAACAGTTGGTATGAAATATGTCAGACAGCATTGAACCTAATGACAGGTTATATTTGTAAATTAAATCATTAATTTGTGAAATGCCGACTTTAAACAAGAATTTTGAAACCCCTGCAACATCAACATATTTGTCAGTAGCCTTCCTCAATTTAAAAACTGATATATGTAAAACATGCTCTTGTGTATTGAACCAGTTGAGAGACATAAACACCACATACAAGTAATAATGGGGGCGTCCTTATTTCAACATAGAAAAGGGGTATTTTTTGTTAATTTTTGTGTTGCATGGAAAAGGTGCATGCATTTAGCATGAAATGTGGAATTGTCTTGAATTTGGGTGAATGTAAACTGCATTATCAGTAATTCATTTGCATGCTTTGTTTATAAGCATAGACGTATAATTAAAAGAACCTCTTAATTATACATCTGTGTTTACGCTGTTATCAGGTTTCTATGATACTGATATAGTGTATTTATTTTTTACTTGTGATTTAGTTGGAAGATGATGTGATAGCCAAGCCAGGTTACTTCACCGTTATGAAAACATTTGCAGAACAGCAAAGTTCAAGTACCTGGATATTGTTGGAGTTTTCAACACTGGGTTTTATAGGTAAGGTGGTTTGTTTTTAATTCAGGTGAGCTTTTGTGGTTGATATGATTTATCCTTTCGATGGCTGGAGATTTGTAAAAATGTTCCACTAAAGGTGCACCCCACCTTTTGGTTTTAAAAAAAAGTCCTCGATAAAAAATATGAACCACTGGATCAATACACACTTTGCATCAAGGAGAAGTATGTTTTAGATTGATACTATACTGTTAATATAGAATGAGCACCGGGTTTGGTCCTCTATAGTGCTCAAAAGTGTACTCCAACAAGGAGTATGCATGAAAGACTTCTTTTGTTAGGTCAGCTGAGTAAACTCGGGTGACCTATTGCAATTGGTTTGTGTCTGTCGCTGTGCGTTAACAATTGAACATTTTTAACTTCTTGATAACTGCTATTCTAATTCTTTTTAAATTTGGTATGAAGCATCTTTGGGACAAGAGGGACATAAATTGTAAATTTTAGGACTCCTGCACCCCTGGGGCCTTTGGGGCAGGGCAAAAACTGTCAAAGATTGACCAATTTTCAAAAATCTTCTTCCTTACAACCACATATGTGTAAGAAAAACGAAATACATGTACATAGTGGTGTAAAGCAGGAAGGCCTTTACCAAAATTGTAACTTTCATGATCCCCTGGGTAGAGGTTCTGACTCAAGGGTAGGGCCAAACCTGGTATATAGTATTTATGTGTAAAGCATTTAAAAAACCTCTTCTTTAATGCTATTGATACTAAATTGAAACTAAATGTATATTTAGGAGGAGTATGTTAACCTTTACCAAAATTGTAAATTTCAGGATCCTAGGGGGTAAGGGTTTTGGTCCAGGGTGGTGCCAAAATTGTTATAGTGATTATTGTCTTGTTTAGTTTTCTGATCAAAATTTGTCCATTGTCTGCTGGAGTCTCGGTTGGCAGCATCAGTATAAACTTTTTACAATTTCACTTTCCTCTCCAGAACCAATGGGCCAATTTCAACCAAACTTGGCACAAAGCATCCTTGGGTGAAGGGGGTTCAAGTTTGTTCAAATGAAGGGCCATGCCCCCTTTGGAGGAGAGATAATCACAAAAATCCAAATGTAGGATGGAGTCATTTAAAATTCAAATGAAGGACCATGCTCCCTTCAAAGGGGAGATAATTGCAAAAATAGGGTGGGGTTATTTAAAAATCTTCTCAAGAACAACTGGGCCAGAATAGCTGAAATTTTCATGAAAGCTTCCTGACAAAGTGGAGATTCAAGTTTGTAAAAATCATGACCCCCTAGGGTTAGGGTGGGGCCACAATAGGGGACCAAAGTTTTACATGCGAATGTATAGAGAAGCAAACTTGGCACAAAGCAACTTTAGAGGAAATCTGTAAATCTGAAAGCCATACCCATCTACAAGCCATGCATATGATAATTAATGAATTTGTAGTCAAGTTTAATAACGAAGTTTGATAATTAATGAATTTTAGTTGTTATCTTTGAAAAGTTTTTTCTGAACTAAGCTGCTTGTATAACGATAGTTTTGCTCAAGCTGGTTTATTGCTAAGAACTGCTGCTCAGGTGAGTGATGTGGCCCATGGGCCTCTTGTTGTTGATGTTTTTAAGTTTGCTGATACGATATAAAGACTAAATGCATATAAGGAAAAGCAGAAAAGGATGTACCAAAATTAAGATTTTGCAACCCCAGGGTTTTGACTGAGTGATGGGTCCAAATTAGTCATATCATGTTAATGTTACATATATAATGTAAAGTCTTTAATCAGTGTAGGCACTTTGGGGGGCATTTGATTATAAAGAACATATCTTGTTTTATACTGTTGCTGAACATTAGAATTTAGCTTAGATATTCAGAACAGGAAATCTTTTCTAGATTTCATAGCCCTTGGGACTACTTGTAGTTATACTTTTAACTAATACTCAGGTGACCGATAAGGCCTGTGGGCCTCTTATAAAGCCTCATGGTAGAATTTCTTGTTGTAAAGCCATATGAGGAAATTTCTTGTTGTAAAGCCTTATGATAGAGTTTCTCCTTGTAAAGTCTTATGATGAAATTTCTCCTTGTAAAGTCTTGTGATAGAATCTCATCCTATCCCCATTGTGAAATGTATTTCATGATTTTACAGTTGCAGAATGTCGAATATTCTTAAATATCATTTAGACATATTTTCTTGTGATTCAGGTAAAATGTTCAAATCCCGAGATTTGCCAGTGGTGGTCGAATTTTTCTTGATGTTTTACCGGGATAAACCTATTGATTGGCTGTTAGATTACTTTCTAACTGTCAAAGTTTGCAACCCAGAAAAGGATCACGTAAGTTTAACCAGAGACTCTGATAGTAACATATTTATCCCTCTGTGTGTAGGGTTTGCATACTTCGGATTTAATTTGAAATCTGAATTTAGAAACACTGCAGCCGGATGAAGCTGGAGATGAGGAGGAGGTACAAACCCTCCCTCTTTCAACATGTCGGGACACATTCCTCACTGAAAGGAAAAGTCCAAAAATTAAAGGTAAAAGGTTAAAGACCAATGTTATTGAGTATTTTGAATTGCTCTCACTTTTCAAATATCACCACCATTGAGTTTGATCCATCATTTCTAATCTACAGGAAAAAGATTTTGGGAAGTTGTTGTTGCACAGGGCTCATGTTAATCCTCATGCTGAACTAAGCACAACACTTAAAGCGTACCAAAAATTCACTCTCCGAAAAGCATACATCGGAGAGGATGTATTCTGGGCCACCACACCTGCCAGGGGGGATTTCTTTCAGGTGAAGCTAGAACCTCCAGTTTATGTGGAAGAGTGAGTATCAAAACCGGTATAACTTACTGGGTGAAGACTGTAAAATCAGAAATACTGCTAAATTTTTCTTCTGTGAATCACAAGAGCTGTATTTTGGCAGAGATTAGTGAGGTTGCCTCAAAGCAAAAATGAAGAACTTACACAGTTTATATGTAAATGTTTAACCTTGGTGTGTGTCAGATGATGAATAAACAGCACAATGCCATACTAACAGTATATAATGTTGACATCACAATACCAACTCAATCAATGACAAGAAAGTGTGTCTATTCCGTGGCTGTTATAACCTGTAGACTGACTAGCACAGATGTAGGGAACGGGGTATTACAATGATAATGTAAATACAAATGTTAAATCATTACAACAGTGTGCAGACAAATGTTCATTTCGTGCTTGTGCATGTTTTTGGATTTGTTTGCACACCGTTTCATATATCAGCATAATGGATGTCAAAAAAGGATCATTCCGTGCTTAATTGGTGTCTCGCTGATAAATCAGACAAATGTCTCCATGAAATATGGGTGATGTAGGGTGCTTACAGATGTGAAGTTGTACGCAATGTAGCGCAGTAAGTTGTGTGAATTCCTGCACAGCTACCAACACATCTGGTGAAAGTCAGACCGTCATCTGTTATAGGTTTATTTATTTCGAGAATGTATCGCTAGGTAGAGAACAGTATCTAAAAGCTCTTTACTGAATTTATGTTTTTTCTTTAGAATTCTAATTAGGACTGGAAATCCCGACCACAAGAGTGATATTTTGCGGAATGGATCTCTGCTTGTGAAGATGGAGGAGTCCACAATGCCGTCCCACATCTCGCAGAACACAAACTTCACGTTGACTACTACAGGGTTTTATGTTGTGACGTCATTTAAAAATGGATTGGCTAATGTCAAATTTGGTGAAGACATAGGGAAAATCCAGAGTATCAGGGCTGCAGTGGATGCTGACAATGAAAATTGGGTGATAGTCAGTGAGGTGAGTGGTTAGAACAGACACCATTACATTATAACCACCACTAGCTGCAGAATATCGGGACAGATCAGAGAGCTGCAGATCCTCCCCTTATAAAAACCTTTGATTTGCGGTGCACAAAAAAGTGCACAACGTACAGGCCTCATATCGTTGTATTCTCGCATTGCCGTCTCTTAAATTTAGTATTAAAAAAATTCCGAACATATTTTCCTACTATGCTTGTGTCCAAACATACTTTCAAATATTCATTAAAGCCCCATACAACATGAAAACTCACAACTTCAAATGATTTCGTTTGTTGACGTAGCCATGTTAGGTAGCCAGTCAATTTGAACCCTGTTGCTATTTGTATCTATTCATAATATTCGATACGAGTGATGTATTCGGTCTTCATTTATCATAAACAAGAATAATTAATAGAAATTAAAAAATAAAGTTTATCTAAAGGTAAAATAAGCTCTTGATTATTGAGAATACTACAAATGGCATATGGGGTCCCTTACACTCGTGTGGCAGGGATGGGGACCGTGCCAGACTAATGAAAGCCACGTAGCCCTGAGTTTACCCATTTGAAAAATTATTATTTAACAGAACTGGGATGATTTATTATCTAAAATATTGAACTAAAATATTTGTGGGGATATTAGTTCACATCTAGATGTCATTGTGTAAGTATGGGAGATATACTAAATGTTACATTAAATTTTACTCTTTAGCATATATTCATTTTGACCTCCCATTGCAGTGTGTATTCAGAGATAGTACACATGTGTGTGATTGTATGATTGTATAGTGATTGTATGATTGTATAGTGATTGTATGATTGTATAGTGATTGTATGATTGTATAGTGATTGTATGATTGTATAATGATTGTATAGTGATTGTATGATTGTATAATGATTGTATAGTGATTGTATGATTGTATAATGATTGTATAATGATTGTATGATTGTATAATGATTGTATAGTGATTGTATATTGATTGTATGATTGTATAGTGATTGTATGATTGTATAATGATTGTATAGTGATTGTATGATTGTATAGTGATTGTATGATTGTATAATGATTGTATAGTGATTGTATGATTGTATAGTGATTGTATGATTGTATAGTGATTGTATGATTGTATAGTGATTGTATGATTGTATAGTGATTGTATAGTGATTGTATGATTGTATAGTGATTGTATAGTGATTGTATAGTGATTGTATGATTGTATAGTGATTGTATAATTGTATAGTGATTGTATAGTGATTGTATGATTGTATAGTGATTGTATAATGATTGTATGATTGTATAATGATTGTATAGTGATTGTATGATTGTATAATGATTGTATGATTGTATAGTGATTGTATGATTGTATAATGATTGTATAGTGATTGTATGATTGTATAGTGATTGTATAATTGTATAGTGATTGTATAGTGATTGTATGATTGTATAGTGATTGTATAGTGATTGTATGATTGTATAATGATTGTATGATTGTATAGTGATTGTATAGTGATTGTATGATTGTATAGTGATTGTATGATTGTATAATGATTGTATAGTGATTGTATGATTGTATAGTGATTGTATGATTGTATAGTGATTGTATGATTGTATAGTGATTGTATGATTGTATAGTGATTGTATAGTGATTGTATGATTGTATAGTGATTGTATAGTGATTGTATGATTGTATAATGATTGTATAGTGATTGTATGATTGTAAAGTGATTGTATGATTGTATAATGATTGTATAGTGATTGTATGATTGTATAGTGATTGTATGATTGTATAGTGATTGTATGATTGTATAGTGATTGTATAGTGATTGTATGATTGTATAATGATTGTATAGTGATTGTATGATTGTATAATGATTGTATAGTGATTGTATGATTGTAAAGTGATTGTATGATTGTATAATGATTGTATAGTGATTGTATGATTGTATAGTGATTGTATGATTGTATAGTGATTGTATGATTGTATAGTGATTGTATAGAGATTGTATAGTGATTGTATAGTGATTGTATAGAGATTGTATAGAGATTGTATGATTGTATAGTGATTGTATGATTGTATAATGATTGTATAGTGATTGTATAGTGATTGTATGATTGTATAATGATTGTATATTGATTGTATAATGATTGTATGATTGTATAATGATTGTATAGTGATTGTATAGTGATTGTATGATTGTATAATGATTGTATATTGATTGTATAATGATTGTATGATTGTATAATGATTGTATAGTGATTGTATATTGATTGTATGATTGTATAGTGATTGTATGATTGTATAATGATTGTATAGTGATTGTATGATTGTATAGTGATTGTATAGTGATTATTGATTGTATAATGATTGTTTGTTGATTGTATATTCCAGATCCATATTAAGGAGAGAAAACCAGCAACGAAATCCACGAGATAACAAAGGCCTCTCACAGTTTTCCACATGATATGCAAAGATAAACAATACGGCCCAGTATGGAAAGACCAACATCTTTCCTTGGTGTGAGAAGAAGTGTCTTGCTAGAATTAAAGTGTATAGAAGTATTCATGATACCAAATTAAGAGACCACTGGCAACAGTGATATTATCTTGTTTAACTTACTGTTTTGTCATGACCTTTTCATTCAAAATACCAAAACTTGTTTCTTTAATTTATTGTGGTTTTGACCAAGTCTGTTGTTGGTTTATAGAACACAGAAGTCGACCTACATGTATTTTAGGATTTGCAGTGCTATACAAAATGGTTTTCATTTTTCAATATACTTGTATTTAGAACTGGTTTGGAAGATGAAATTATGTAATACATACAGTATACATCTCTTTTTCTCTCTTTCAGAATTAAATGAAGCAATCATTACATAAAGGCTAGGAAATTATTACTCTTTAAATTTGCAGACACAACAGCATTGAGTTAACTACATTTTTCAATTTATTAAGGTGGCTCATTACACCTTTTAAAAAGAGTTTCTCCAATCAGCATGAAGTGATTTAGTTATGAATAATATGATGTATGAGAAGTACATATGTCAAAAAGGCAGAAAATATGCACTTTTGGATGAAAAAAAAATCTTTTTTTCACAAATTTATTTTAATGAATATGAACAAATGTCTTTAGAGGATTTGAACTCTGAACCTGTTGGTTATGAAACTAATACCTTATCCATTGAGCTTTGGTGATAGACAAATCAATCGATGCATTAAAGCTTTTAAAACATTTAAATTTCAATGTTGTGACATAGCGACATAAAAAGTACAAGTCTTGGTGTAACAAGCTACCATAATGTATTGAAAGGACAATCACTTTAAAGATTGTTTTTTAAATTAAGAAGGTATAAGTAATTTGGGAATTAACAGTGCTAGCCTAGCGAGTGAGGATTTGGATGCTGGTGATGGTTTTAAGCAAGATACAGTATTTAAATTCAAAACTACATGTACTTAAGGTTGTTTGAGGAAAAAAGTTTTTTCAAGAGAAATTTATCTTTGTCTTCCTTAAACTGTGGAGTATTGAGAATTACATTTTTATGCATAGCATTTAAACATTTGTCTTCACCCTTGTACCTCATTTTCTCAATTTAAGAGGTTTTTTTTGCAAATTGTGTCATGGAAATTTGTACAATGTTTTTATTTAATTCATATATATATTACTGCGGAATCATTTTAATTCGTGGGGGGCCAATGTTCGTGGGTAAGCAAAATTTTGCTAGTTTGTGGGGACGTTATTTCGTGGGTAAGTGATACGATGTCACGAGGGGAGATAACTCTACTTAGTTTAAAAAAAATGTTGGAGGACACGTAAATTCGTGGGTAAGAGTGACCCACGAAATCCACGGACATCAATCTCCCACGAACAGTGAGGATTCCGCAGTATCATTTGACAATGGAGCTGCAGCAATGATGCAGTAACTTGCTTATTATGGCCAGTCACACAATCTGTCTCTGGTCCTGCTGTCTTCCAAAAATAAACAAGGAGGTATTAGGTCACCTGAGTCACTCGGGTGATTCATTGTAATTGATCTGTGCCCGTCTTTGTGCGTTGTCTGTTGTCCGTTGTGCATTAACAATTGAACATTTTTAACTTCTTCATAACTACCATTTCAATTCTTTTCAAATTTGGTATGAAGCATCTATGGGACAAGGGAAATATAAATTTTAAATTTCAAGACTCCTGGGGTTGGGGCAAAAATTCAAAAAACATTCTTCTCTACAACCACACATCTTTTAGAAAATCTAAATGCATTGTCGTGTAGAGTAGAAAGACCTCTACCAAAATTGTAAATTTCATTATCTTGGGGTAGAGGTTCTTTCTCTAGGGCAGGACCAAGCTTGGTATATAGTTCTATATGTGTAAAACTTTTACATAACATCTTCATTAATACTATTGATACTAAATTGAAATTATATAGATATTTAGAAGGAGTAGGTAGTCCTTTACCAAAATTATAAGTTTTATGATCCCAGGAGTACAGGTTATGGTTCCAGGGTGGGACCAAAATTATTATAGCAATTATTTTCCTTATCGTTTGGACCATCTTTAATTTTGCTGTTACTGTAGAAAAACTAAATGCATATTTTAGAAAAGCAGAAAGGGATGTACCAAAATCGTGAATTTTGCAACCCAAGGGTTCTGACTCTAGGTATAAAATAGTCATATAGTGTAAATATAAAATATACATATTACATTTATAAAGTCTTTCATAAATATGGACACTTTTGGGGGCATTTGTGTTTTTAAAAAAAAGCATATCTTGTTTTATATTGCTGCTGAATATTAGAATTTTGCTTCGATATGCAGAATGGAAAAATTACTATAGATTTCATAGCCCTTGGGCTACTGATACTGTTAACTAATACTCAGGAGACCGATAAGGCCTGTAGCTCTCTTGTTCTCCTCGTTGGATAAATGTACAATTATGATATTCTACATATTCTTGCCCCTTAATATTAGTACCAAAGTTACAGGTAAAATATACATCATCTTCCCATGTAAGACTTGGTAAACATGCATTTATAGGACATGTCGGTCAGCGTTCATGCAAGCCTGATGATTAAAGATGCAATGTTTATGTTTTTTTCGAAAGGAAAACTGTTAATCCAAAGGAATATTGTTAATTGAGTAAATGATTTGTGTATGTATATTTAATCGTTGACTGTTAGAATTGAATCGAGGAGATTTTGACTTTGCATGGGATTTTGTTATCACTTTTGATTTCTCTTTAGTTCTGTTTATATATGTGTTTGTGTATATCTTTGGTGTTATTTACCACAGTATAGTTTTAGCTATGGCCAATAGTAGAAATGCACTTAATATTTTACTCTGGAACATGAAGCAGAACAGGCACATAAGTAGAATAAACATGGATGTTGAGGGTCAAGGTCATTTGTACAAGGCCATTAGTCGATAAAAAAGTAACCAAAATCTATGGAAATTAGAAGTTCATACATGACTGAAAGGTTGATAATGACTGGAAAATTTACATTACAAGCTCATATTTGGCACAGAGTTCACATGTGACAATACAGTGTACATGACTGCGATCCAAGGTCATTTGCCCAAGGTCACTGATGAAATAAAAAGTGGAGCTTAACCTTGTAATGCAAAGACATAAGAAGCTCATTCTCAGTGGAAAGGTTGCCCATGGCCATGACTCCAGACCAAATTAAAAGTCACTTGTAAAAGAAGTGGTTGTTCTAGGACATCTTTTTGTAATGCAGAAAAAACTAGTTGTGCCTTAATCACAAAAAATTAGTCTAACCAATTCTTCCAGTTTCAAAGATGAATTTGTAACCATCATCAACATGCTGCAAGTTTTTTTCTCTTAAAAATCACAAGTGAATTACTGTGTATAATATCTTCCAAAATTATGAAAGGAAATAGTTGAAATTTCAGATATTAATGGTTTGATTTTATCATATTTGAACCAGATATGACAAATTTGTCCCTTTTAAAGACATCTACATTAGGGTCAGTTTGAAGTGGATCTAATAGAACAACACACACACACACCCCCCCCCCCCCCCCCCCCCCCCCCCCCCCCCCCCCCCCCCCCCCCCCGTGTGTGAAGTTTTATCAGAGACAGATATTGTTCGTGTTTTTAGTTTTATCATTTTAAGCAGTTGGTTGTTGTGATGGGTTGACCTATGATTTTTGTGTGGTTGTATCAAATTCAATGCAGAAATTAGGCTTGGAAATATTTATTATTGTTAATAAGCAAGTTTTTATAAATTTTGTAATGTATGTGGTAATATCAAATTTTAAGTGATAATGAATGATTTGAGCTGTTTAAAACAGCATTATATTGATGAGGAAGACAAAATAATTATATTGAGATAAAATCTTGTAGTTAATTCAGAAATAGACTAGATGCATGTATTTTTCATACCATTAGAAAAATTTACAAACCATTCCAGCTGTCCAGATTAGTCACTATCACAATCAATTTTTATCAATTAATTTAGATCCATATTTTCTAGTAGTTTTTATTTCATGTGCAATAAATTTTGTGCCATTGGTAATTAATTTTCTGAAGATAGGTTTGTTTTGATATGAGAATATTGCTTAATATTAGGTCAGCTGAGTCACTTTGACTTATCGCTGTCCGTGATCATCCGCCATGCAACTTCATTTGAATTGCTAGGGAGCAGTTTTTGGGGGTAGGGGTACAAAAATTGGGAATTTCATGATCCCTGCCTATTTGGGACCATAAGAGTAGGTGTGAAACCTTTAAGAATAGTACAATCTTTAAAAATCTTCTTCACTTCTTGGCATCATGGAACTAGGTGCATAGTTATCCAAAGCATAATCATAACCCTCTACCAAAATTGTGAAAGTTGTAGCTCTTGGGTTAGGGATTTAAGTTCAATCCCTGTCAAGGGCAGGGCTATATGGATTATACAGCGAAATGTTTAGATCTTTTCTTTTCTCCTGAACAACTGGGAAACAAACTGTGTGTATTGATATATTGAAAATGTAGGCGCTCTGAATATTTTGATATGTTTGAGCCAGGGTATCAGACTTCAGGGTAGGGCTTTAAGGATCATGTAGTGAAAATAGTTATTCAAAGCTGTAAAAATTCCTCAGTATTGGATGTATGGTGATAATGGGCATGGATGCCTCTATCAAAGTTGTTAAACTCATGGCCCCAGAATCAGATTCAGACCCCAGGGAAATCATAAATTGAAAATGCTTTTAAAATCTTCAAATATGTTCTTGAATTCTGATTATCTAGCACACAAACTGGGTGCATACCTCTATGTCTATGGAGGCCTATTCCAAAGCTGTGAAATCCATAACCCCCAAGGTTAATGGTTCCAGCAACCCCAGGGTGGGGTTTCTAGACTCTTAACAGAAAATGTAATACCCCTATAAAAATATAAAAAGAATCTTTACTCCTGGACATCTTTCTCAATCTCATACCTTGAGCAACACTTACTTATGACCTGTTAGTTTGTTATGACCTCTATCAAGGTCATTTATCAAGGTCCCTATGTTGTACAATAGAATCAGGAATTAAATATCCTTTATTTACTATAGGGTCATCCAGTTCTCGGATTTTTAAAGATGCACACTTGCACCATCTACTCGCAATATCTTCAATTTATCTTTTGTGATACCCATGTGACTGTTTAGGCCCGCGAGGCCACTTGTAGTGTGTAGCTGCAGTTTTCAGATAAAGTGGTTTATATATTTGATTGTTTCATCTTTTATCATTGAATTGTGATTTAGTTAATTGTTACCTGGGTTTGCTTACAACCCATTCTTCTTTGTGTGTGTTTACATTGTGCTGTATTAACTGGCAGAAGAGGGTACTTTGAAATGAGATCAAGAAATATTTTGGTTGACGGTCAAAGCCCTAGAACATACCCATTGAAATCTTGTTGATTGTTTTTTTAGAACTTGGGCTGTGTTATATAGATGGTAACCAAGTACTTTCCATCCGATACCCGGTTCAGTTGGATGTAACTAATAACTACATCTAAATTTTGTAATGAAAATGTTCTTTGTCATTAATAAATCAATCTTATTCGCTTTTGTAATTGTTTTGTTGAAGCAGGATGTTGGTTGGATAACTGTACCATGTACTGACAGAATTCAACTAACGGGGATTCAAGGGGCAACGTTTTATGTGGGATTAGATGGGGAAAATATGTTTGCATTCTTTTTTATGCCCCCAAGATCGAAGATCGGGGTGCTTATTGTTTTTGTCCTGTCTGTCATTCTGTAATTCTGTCTGAAACTTTAACCTTGCTAATAACTTTTGAACAGTAAGTGATAGAGCTTTGATATTTCACATGAGTATTCCTTGTGACAAGACCTTTAAGTGGGTACCAACATTTTTGACCCCGTGACTTTGACCTTGGAGTTTGACCTACTTTTTGAAAACTTTAACCTTGCTAATAACTTTTGAACAGTAAAATTGATAGAGCTTTGATATTTAACATGAGTATTCCTTGTGACAAGACCTTTCCGTGGGTACCAACATTTTTGACCCCGTGACCTTGACCTTGGAGTTTGACCTACTTTTTGAAAACTTTAACCTTGCTAATAACTTTTGAACAATAAGTGATAGAGCTTTGATATTTCATATGAGTATTCCTTGTGACAAGACCTTTCCATGGGTACCAACAGTTTTGACCCCGTGACCTTGGAGTTTGGCCTACTTTTTTAAAACTTTAACCTTGCTAATAACTTTTGAACAATAAGTGATAGAGCTTTGATATTTCACATGAGTGTTCCTTGTGACAAGACCTTTCCATTGGTATTAAACCTTTTGACCTTGACATTTAACTTACTTTTAATTTTTTTTTTACATTGGTCATAACTTCTAAATGGTAAATATTAGAGCTTTCATATTATACATGAGCATTTCTTTTGACAAGATCTTTCTACTGGTACCAAGATATTTGCCCTTGTGACCTTGGCCATCTTTGGAATTGGCCATTATCGGGGGCATTTGTGTTTCACAAACACATCCTGTTTATAGAGCAACAGGACTGATTATACGCAAGCATCCTCAGGA
Source organism: Ostrea edulis (assembly GCF_947568905.1). NCBI lineage: Eukaryota > Metazoa > Mollusca > Bivalvia > Ostreida > Ostreidae > Ostrea > Ostrea edulis. Next base: position 17,659,916 of record NC_079165.1, on the reverse strand, counting down.
AGTGCAGATTTTGTGGGCCCCCAGGTGTAGTGTGGAGCCATCATCGGGGATCAACGTTATACAAGGCGAATGTATAGGAGGAAAAAACTTTAAAATCATCTCGAAAGCAGTAGGGCCATGATTAGTCATATTAATATGCAAGCATCCTCAGATAGTGCAGATTTAAGTTTGTTCTAATCATGGCCTTCAGAGAAGGGGATGGGGCTACAACAGAGGACTAGAATTTCACACAAGAATGTACAAGAGAAAATCTTTTAAAAATATTATTCTCGAGCAGCAGTGCCAGGATTAGTGCAGATTCAAGTTTCTTCAAATCAATGCCCTGGGGGTCACATTTAGATTTAAAGGTTCACATAGGAAATGCATGGAGGAAAAAAATTGAAATTCTCAAGAACAACAGGACTATGCAATCATCCTCAGACTGCAGATTCAAGTTTGTTTGAATCATTGGTCCTGGGAGGTAGGGTGGGTAACGCAATAGGGAATAAAAATTTTACTTGGGAATGTATATATAAAACAAATCTTCTACCGAAGACCAATCCTATGTTGAGCAGATTCATATTTGATGAATCATGGCCACTGTGGCTTAGGGTAGGGCTGGAATAGCGATTCAAATTTATATGTGAGAATATATACGAAATTTATAAAATTCTTTTAAGAGTAGCAGGATGCACTCAATTATATATCAAATCAGTATGCAAACATGACCAAGTTGTGTGGACTTTTTTTCTTCAAATTATGGATCCTGGGTTAAAAGTTGGACAATTAAGAAACAAGAATAAATCTTTATATAATACCAGAATATAAGCAAAAATATCTTCCGCCAGAACACAACAGGAAGACCATATTAGTAATATTCTTGTAGACATTGTGGCCCATGGGCTTCTTATCAATATTTCACTGTTATCTCCCCTTGGAAATGGAGATGCATGATATTATTACTTCCTTTGCCTCAGAACATCTGGTGGCAAATTCATAGTGATTGGGCCAGGCACTGACAAAGAGACAAGCAGGAGATTCATACCAGGCATGGTACACTGCATGATCTGACAAGCAGAAAATAAACTTTGATCAGAAAAGTTCATTTTAGCTCATATCTCGGTTATATTAATCTAAACAAAGCACTGAATGAGTGAATTTCTAGGAAATTTTACAATATATTTTGATGAGAGACAATTTGTTTCAGTTTGGCAAACACCTGACAGCAGATGAACATCGGTGCAATTTTGGCTGTAGTATGTTTTGAATCAAAATGGGGTCACAACTTTCAAGTGCAGGTATGTGAGGCTATCGGTACTCTGATTCCGTCAGTTCTCAAGCCCCTGCAAACAGGAAAACTACTCGTTCTATAAAGATTAATCTTGCCAAATATCAAATGACACCAAGAAGTCTTAATCAAAATATGTACTGAAAGTAATTTATTTAAATTAAATACAAAGTAAAACAGTATAAAATTTTAGATGGCAATTTTAAAAAGAAAATCTGGTGGTTCTCTTTAGATACTGTAAGAGTGTATATCAGTTTGATTATAAAGATATTTATTTGTCAGCCTCACAGTTAGAAAAGAAGAAACAGAACCTATATAAATGCATCTGCTTTTCAAGTCTTTGGAGTTTGCATATTAAATATCAATAAAACATATATAATAGAGAATACCCAATAGATATGGATGTAAAAACACCAGGAGCACAACCCCCTCTGTTCTCTGTGACAGCCCTACAGTACTCCCATGTGCAGTGCTGCGGAAGAAGCCCTATAACTACCCTGCACTACTTCCATTTCATAAAATATGCCTTGAATATTTCTTCAGATCTATAGAGAACTATTGCAGTGATCCTGAAAATGTTTGCATCCCTGGTGCTTTTTTATGTAGATTATGACCTTTTAATTCATGAGATCTCCTGTACACAAGCCAATGGTAATCCTAATTGAAAGACAGTTCACTGTTCTTATTGTTTTCTGAGTTTATACAATGAACAAGTAACATGAAATATCACAAAATTCGGGTATTTATGAATCTTAAAGTTTGTTTGTTGGACAGTTATTCTGCTGACTGTTCCTCCTCTTGGGCCGTTTCAGCCGTCTCCTGATTTCCGCCCTCTTCTCCGCCTGTTGTCGTGTCATCCACGGTGACTTCTGGTGCTACCTTCTCCTGTGTGTCTTCCTGATCTTCTTTCTTCTCCTCGGTTTCTGCAGGTTTCTCGTCTTTCTTTTCCTCAGTTGTTTCCCCTTGTGATTCCGCAGGCTGTTCAGATGTAGCTTGTTCTGTTAAGAAAATGTTCAATGACAGGCAATCAAACAAAAGATTTGATATTTACGATATCATTTCCTTCACAAAATGCCTGCACATGTGGCCTTAACTGTCGTTTAAGAAATGAATCTTATATCATAGGGAAAATTGGTTGGAAAACATCAATGCACATGTAGCTGTGAGACCATATTGAAGAAACTGAAGTTGATGAAGCTGTAGGGTCCTCCGACAACAGCTGTTTTGTTTGACCCTAGAATGGATCTAGGTATTCATGAAGAAAATATATTTTATCCTATCATAGAGTGTCTGCTATAGGCATATTAGCTTAATATTTCCAATTCACCTTTCCCCATTTTCCATTAATTACCTTAAGAGTTGTTTGGAAAAGAAAGTATCGTATTAAGATAAATATTTCCTTGGACTTCCAAGCAATATATAAAGTAAAGACACTGCAAAACTGGGTATCCCTTCACAACATGGTACATTGACATCAGTACACAAGATATTTTGAAATTTGCACTTTAGTTACCTTGAAAATCATTAAAACTTTAGATTTTTGTGTCAGATAACATTCCTGTCTTAGTGTCAATACCCCCCCTCCCCCCAACAGAACTTTATGCAAGGTATCATTCCTGAAATTTTAATAAAAATTGGACAATGGTTTAAAATTTCCCTTCTAGTAACCTTGACCTTGTACATATTTGAAGTTTAAAATTTTTATTTCCATTATCTGACCTGTTACATTTGACCTTAAAAACTATTAGGAACAGAGATTGTTATCTAAGGTGCAAATTGCAAGCTTGGTAAAAATCAGATAAGAAATGTGGATTTAATCTTGTATATATAAGGAAGAACAAACTGACAAGTTACTCTATCGATTTCCATTGGGACTCAGTTGCGAGGGGTTAAAAATTAGTATAATATATATATTAGTATACAGGTATATATTCGAGAAAATGAAATAGCATTTTGAAATCATTTACCATTTCATCTTTTGAAAATAAGCAGGTGTATGCATATATTCTATAGTAAGTAATTCCACATATGCCACAATTTAGAGGTGTAAACACTCGGACACTTTGCTGAAAATTGTATCTAATGAAATTTTTGACATGAAACAATTTGATGAGGGGTGTCTGATTATTTTGACTAAAATTTGGAAAACAGCTACGTGACAGTAAAACACTGACAATGAGAGATGTTCAATTTAGCATGATCATCAAATTTCATAGTCATTTTAAGTAAGCACTGCCATGATGGTGGCAGATACCATCACCTTAATAGTCGCTATCACTTTTTAAGTGTGTCACACAAGCATATATACACATATTAATCCACTGTTATTGGGGTACTATCTACAGACTATATTAATTCTAATTATACATGTATAATTATTAATGGATTTTAAGTTCTAATAATAAGTTGATACCTTCTTGGTTTTCCTTTTCAACTACAACTTCTGCTTCTGTGAATTCAACATTAATAAAACAAAACAATTATTACCCATAATGCTTGTTTTATTCATGATATTAGTTAGAATACTCTGTCATTAAGTTTCTGTTAAATTAAGATCTGATTTATTTTCATGAAATCCATTGTCATGAAATTGTTTACACGTACAGTATGACTAACTAAGACATACATGATAGGCATAGTTTTGGGCAGAAAATGTGTTGAAAAAACACAATTTTCTATGTTTAAAAAGGCTAAGATATGTAAAAACACAATTGCAAATATATTATCCAACTGTTAAAGTTCCTTTTTAGCTGATTTGTGACTCTGTTTTATAAAATAAGTTGCAATTGTCAATGCATCATTTAATTTGGCCATTGATGCATTTTTTCATTATATGTTCACTTTATAAGTGGAGTGTGCAGACAAACTGGTACATTTCCAATTTCTGCTCGCAGCAGTTGTCAGAAGTTTAAAAACAATTTCACAATTTGCAGTTGTGAAATAAGCAAGTCATTGACACCGGGCGATAACTATGGTCCTGAAATAATTCTATTCTTCTAAAAATTGATTCATAAGTGAAAATTCAGTGGACAGGTTATATTGTTTATTTTGTTTGGAGAATCCAATACCAACCTTCTGCCTGCTCCTTGGCCTCCTCCTCTAAGTCCTCCTCTGTTTTGAGATGGATGGGAGTAACCTGGCCAGCTTTCCACTTTGGAATGATGTTTGCTGAGGGTTCCTCATCATCCCCTTTGTCCTCCTTCTCCTTCAATTCAAAGACAGTTTAGCTTACTTACAAGTTTTAAGGCTTATGTACACCGTCTGATTTTTCACATTGAACTTTTCATGTCTGACTTCATAGACATCTCATTCTGGGTTCAAAAAATGAGGGAGAATGCTTGTTGTGCATGCATGTAATATTTTGCTTGAAATAAGAGAGTATACACATGCCAGGTAGCATGGGTTACAGAACGTGTTCAGAATTAAGCTTCACTTAACTATTTTTCTAGCTGTCATTTGGATTTTATGAATGGGGGGGGGAGGGGGGGGGGAGGGGGGGGGGGACTGCTCATGGGCATTTACAGGATAATTTTTAAGTCCTTTTTCATTGGTCTGATTTGTCAAACCTAAACGAGAAAGTTCGCTATCTATTCTATCTAACTTCACATCTGGCATGATTTCCCAATTCAAATGGAAGTCAAATGTAAAAATTCAGAATCTGTGAATAGGCCTTTCATTTCCATGCCTCTTACCGACCCAAGATATCAAATAATTAAGTAAACACCAAATTAGAAGAAGTCTTTGTCAAGATAGTTGCTCTACTAGTCAGTTGGTATAAAAACAGATCACACAGCCAGTAAATTCTAGCTGTAACCCACATGACTTATAACAGTATGTTGACTTCATATATGACTTACTTGTTCAATAGGTATATATTCTCCGTGTTGCTCACATCCAATATCAAAAACATATTTTCCTTTTCCCATTGGCTGAAAATGACATATAGATCTTCATACTTTAATATCATATGTACATACATGTAATTTAAATGTAACAACAATTCTGATTAGCTCAGCTGAGCTAAAAAGACAATTGTACTTATACTTCTTAAATGAATTCCAACATCCTTAGCAATTTGTGACCATTTTGGACCTCTGAGTATCAATTAAATCGAATTAAATTATTTCATTCAAAATTTACCAAAATATCTTTCTGAAATTAGACCCTCTATCTTTCGAAAATTCACAAATTTCTGACTTCACTAAAACAACCACTTACAGTACTAAATCAGTCCTGAAAGTTCATGCATAATGGTTATGACAATTAACTTGCAAATAAATGAATTTCATATTCTATATTCACCTTATCCTCTTTGAACACTCCAACATATTTGTGATTTGCATGAATAAGTTCACCATGTCCTTCCCGTTTTCCATTTTGCCATCTGCCCACATATTTTGTGCCAGTTGCAGCGTATGTGTATGTCCCTTGTCCGTGTCTTTGGTGGTCCTTCCACTCTCCTTCATACATATCACCGTTTACATAGGAGTATTTACCAAAACCACACCTCTGGTCATCTACCCAGCTTCCTAAAATCACATGCACAAAATCCATTCTCATTCTACATTCTCTATGGCTGTAAAATGTTAGATACACAAAGAAATATTATTTACACCTGCCTGTGGTATATGAAAATATCCCTAATGACCTTCTTTTTAACATTTGACACACTTGATAATTGAAATTCCTATACAGATATGAAAAAGAAATATGATGAAAAGTGATACCTTCATATTTTGAACCATCTGGATATATAAATGTTCCTTGACCATGTTTTCTGTTTTTTAAATATTCTCCGATGTATCTTGCACCATTTTTGAATCTGGAAAAGAAGCCCATTGGTTGCATATAAAATTTGTAATTAAACTCTTTCTGGGGTTTATATTACCAGCAATGGTTTCCCTTTCGGGCTTTTTTTTTTGTGTTGTTTAGACCGGGATCATGAAATGACTTGTACACAGCAAATGCCCCGCCGAGAACATAAATTTGCGAATGCCCCGCCGAGGACATAAATTTGCGAATGCCCTGCCGAGAACATAAATTTGCGAATGCCCTGCCGAGAACATACATTTGTGAATGCTCTATTGATCAAGCATTTTTACATGTATTTTAGCAATATAAGAATAAAAGCGAATAATTTTATTTCGCGAGTGATGCTTCTCACGAGATTACATGATAAGAAATTCCTTGCATACATGTATAATTTGGAATTTACAGTAATCTGTAAATAAGAATCAAAATTATGATACAACCTAAAACAAATTCTCACCTGTAAACACCTTGGCCATGCCGTTTACCACAATCATACATTCCTTCATATGTGTCCTGATTTGGTAATGTTGCTTTGCCATGTCCATGACGTTCCTCATTTTCGTTACGCCCTCCTTCATATTCCTAAAAGAAATATTTGCACCTCAGTCATAAACCAATTAATAGCTAGACCATTCCTTTTTTCCCTTTTTATTTCAAAACCTTTTTTTGGTGTGGCTAGAATATATATATAAAGAGCATGAATATAATATAATATATCATTACCTTGTTTATTGCTATGTATAGATGAAATTATTCACGACAACATGAGAAATTTCTTTTCATGTCAAAGAATTTTCAGAACTGGGCCTCTAGCGTCTAGGCGCAATGTCCATTTGTATTTCGAAGGAATGCAGCATATATATATAGTGTAACAAAAACTTATAAATTGCTGATTAATGATTTGACAAGAATTCTTGAAAAATATAGGCAAAATTAAAGCAGAGTCATTTGCATGGCACTCCGAACATGTTCTTAACATCAATGGGATCTAACTCCCAGACGGGAAACTAAGTTGAAATAAGGGAAAATCATCAAAATCAAAAAAAGAAAATACCCCAAGGTATGGGCCCTGATCTTCTTCACCCTCTTCAGATCCAAAGTCGGACATCTTTCTCTTTCTACAGGATAAACACACTAACTTCTATTTACAACTCGCCACTCTCTATGGTAAACAACGGTTGCCAAGATCACTCCCGCGTGTAAGAGCATGCCCCAAAGAAGGATAACTCTTTGCATAATGTGGCGGATCAGATTCGTTGGAGCGGGGCCTAAATCTTAAAATATAATTATATGAAAGGTTTGTGAATATTGCGAGTTCTTCAGTCTTTAAACTAATTACACTGTGTGTAACTATTTCATTCAATTTATTTGTTTCTTTATTTTTCTTCTTTTTAAGAATGTCTTTCGAAAATAGCCGGAAAACGGAGCGTCGGTGTGAGGATGGACAACTTGCTTTCGTGAATCTATATTGGTCCCTGATTTATATAACATGTCAGCTATGTAATACATGTCCATAAAATATTATTGAATTTATTTGACTCGATAATTAAAACTGAAACAAATTCAATTCCCTGAATTGTCTTTTTTTTAGGGAAGCTAGCAAAATCAGACCAAAGATGGTTTGATTCACCTTTTTTATTAAATGATTTATGGTTTTAAAAATCAACTTTAATCTGTAGTGTTATGATGGTGAAGTGCATACATAAAATAACAATACCATGTAGTTACTTCACTAATTACAAAAAAAAAAAAAAAAAAAAAAGACGAAGAAATTGGCTATATTAATTTGTTCTCCATTTATCATGGGTGACCTGCGCGTGCATGAACCAATATTTACAATGTACTGAAGTATAAAATATCAAAATTCTTTTATGAAATTTTGAAGAAAAACTTTTCAGTGACAACATGTACAATAAGATGGAGTGAGATTTTAGATGAAAATAACAGAGAATGGAAAAATATCCACAAACTTCCTTTCAAAATAACTATAAATTGCAAACTGCAATGGTTTCAATACAAAATGATCGATAGAATTCTAGCAACTAATTCGTTTTTATTCCAAATTAAAATTTAAACTCTAAGACGTGTACGTTTTGTCACAAAGAAGAAGAAACATCCGGAACAATACACTGTGTAGCCCATCTTCTTTCGTTTCGGCCTTGGGTGTCGACCTTGAGTTTTCATATCGTACCATTATTGTATATTTTTCCAGATTCTTTCACATGATTATCGACCTTGTACTTCTAAATCGTACCAATATTGAATGTATTGTTCAGGATGATTTCCCGTAATGTTGTCTTCAAAAACATGCAGCAATTCAAGCACAACTCATCTAGAACTTCAGTTCGGCCTTGAGTTTTCAAATACTACCATTATAATTGTTTTGTTTCGGGTTCTTTCACGTAATTTTTGTATTCCAAAAACTAATCTGATTGTTTAGTGGTTGTTGCTGTTATATATTGTTTAACGGGACGAGAATTTTTCACTCATATGGAGACGTCGCCATTGCCGGTGGAGGACTGTAGATTTAGGTCTATGCTCGGTGCTTACGACCTTTGAACGGAGAGGATCTTTATCGTGCTACACATGCTGTGACACGGGGTCTTTTGCGGTCTCATCCACAGGCACCTATATCGCCTGGGGCCTAATTACTATATATAAGAGTACTCTTATATATAGTAATTAGGCCAAACGCGATATAAGTGCCTGTGGTCTCATCCGAAGGACCGTCCCATTTAGTCGCCTCTTACGACATGCAAGGGGTACTATATAAGAATCGATTCTAACCCGGATCCCCAAGGGATTTGTTTAGTAGTAAATATCTAATCGGGGATACAGTGAATGTGACCGGTCAACAGGGGATGCTCACTCCTCCTGAGAACCTGACCCCACCTCTGGTGTGTCCAGGGGTCCGTGTTCGCCCGGCCCTTGATTTATATT